>NC_074682.1:57754919-57882419 GCF_029448725.1 Salvelinus fontinalis | reverse complement strand
TTTTCTCATATCACAGCCGTTAAACTCCGTAACTGTTTTAAAGTCCCCATTGGCCTCATGGTGAAATCCCTGAGCGGTTTCCTTCCTCTCCGGCAACTGAGTTAGGAAGGACGCCTGTATCTTTGTAGTGACTGGGTGTATTGATACACCATCCAAAGTGTAATGAATAACTTCACCATGCTCAAAGGGATATTCAATCTCCTTTATTTTTCTTCTTCTACCCATCTACCAGTAGGTGCCCTTCTTTGTGAGGTATTGGAAAACCTCCCCGTTCTTTGTGGTTGAATATGTGTTTGAAATTCACTGCTTGACTGAGGGACCTTACAGATAATGATACAGTATGTGTTGTGGTAGAGATATGAGGTAGTCATTCAAAAATCATGTTAAATACTATTATTGTTATTATTATTAATATTAATATTATTATTGCACACTTTTACTGCTGAACTTATTTAGGCATCGCAATAACAAAGGGGTTAAAGTTAAAAGTAGTAAAGCACTATACGTAGTATGCTGATGTGGAGGGTTTAGGGTTTAGGGTTTAGGGAGAGAGAGACCGTTGTGCTCATTATGTATCTAGGTTACATAAAGTGGTGTGAGGGAGGTACTTCGGTTAGCCAGCTAGCTACTCCACTTCTACTGAGAGACCAGCTAGAGTCTGGATAACACACACACTAGAACGTTGCCCTGTTCCCTGTATAGTTCACTACTTCTGACCAGTGACCATAGGGGTCTAAAGGGGACCGGGTGCCGTTTGGGACACAGACACATTATATATAGTAGATACAGTAGATACAGTAGATACAGTAGAGACATTATATAGTAGATACAGTAGAGACATTATATAGTAGATACAGTAGATACAGTAGGTCCATAATAAGAGACATTATATAGTAGATACAGTAGATCCATTATATAGTAGATACAGAATAAGAGACATTATATAGTAGATACAGTAGGTCCATAATAAGAGACATTATATAGTAGATACAGAATAAGAGACATTATATAGTAGATACAGTAGATCCATTATATAGTAGATACAGAATTAGAGACATTATATAGTAGATACAGTAGATACAGGATAAGAGACATTATATAGTAGATACAGTAGATACAGAATAAGAGACATTATATAGTAGATACAGTAGGTCCATAATAAGAGACATTATATAGTAGATACAGTAGATACAGAATAAGAGACATTATATAGTAGATACAGTAGATACAGAATAAGAGACATTATATAGTAGATACAGTAGATACAGAATAAGAGACATTATATAGTAGATACAGTAGATACAGAATAAGAGACATTATATAGTAGATACAGTAGATACAGAATAAGAGACATTATATAGTAGATACAGAATTAGAGACATTATATAGTAGATACATAATTAGAGACATTATATAGTAGATACAGTAGAGACATTATATAGTAGATACAGAATAAGAGACATTATATAGTAGATACAGTAGGTCCAGAATAAGAGACATTATATAGTAGATACAGTAGGTCCAGAATAAGAGACATTATATAGTAGATACAGTAGAGACATTATATAGTAGATACAGAATAAGAGACATTATATAGTAGATACAGTAGGTCCAGAATAAGAGACATTATATAGTAGATACAGTAGAGACATTATATAGTAGATACAGTAGAGACATTATATAGTAGATACAGAATAAGAGACATTATATAGTAGATACAGTAGGTCCAGAATAAGAGACATTATATAGTAGATACAGTAGGTCCAGAATAAGAGACATTATATAGTAGGTGTAGCGGCTGAGTAAGGGTCGGACCAAAACGCAGCGTTGTATGCAGACATAATGGAATATTTATTTAAACAAGACGAAACACGAAAACTCTTACACAAACTACAAAACAACAAACGACGTAGACAGGCCTGAACTTGAGCACTTACATATAGACACGAAGAACGCACGAACAGGAAAGAGCAGCCAAACGAACGAACAAACGAAACAGTCCCGTGTGGTGCAACAGACACAGACACAGGAACAATCACCCACAAACAAACAGTGAGAACAGCCTACCTTAATATGGTTCTCAATCAGAGGAAACGTCAAACACCTGCCTCTAATTGAGAACCATATCAGGCAACACATTTAACCCAACATAGAAACACATAACATAGACTACCCACCCAGCTCACATCCTGCTAAACAAAGTAAAACAAAGGCAAATAAGGTCAGGAACGTGACAGTAGGTCCAGAATAAGATACATTATATAGTAGATACAGTAGAGACATTATATAGTAGGTCCAGAATAAGATACATTATATAGTAGATACAGTAGATACAGAATAAGATACATTATATAGTAGATACAGTAGAGACATTATACAGTAGGTCCAGAATAAGATACATTATATAGTAGATACAGTAGAGACATTATATAGTAGATACAGTAGATACAGAATAAGAGACATTATATAGTAGATACAGTAGAGACATTATATAGTAGATACAGAATAAGAGACATTATATAGTAGATACAGTAGATACAGAATAAGAGACATTATATAGTAGATACAGAATAAGAGACATTATACAGTAGGTCCAGAATAAGAGACATTATATAGTAGATACAGAATAAGAGACATTATATAGTAGATACAGTAGAGACATTATATAGTAGATACAGAATTAGAGACATTATATAGAAGGTCCAGAATAAGATACATTATATAGTAGATACAGTAGAGACATTATATAGTAGATACAGAATAAGAGACATTATATAGTAGATACAGAATAAGAGACATTATATAGTAGGTCCAGAATAAGATACATTATACAGTAGATACAGAATAAGAGACATTATATAGTAGATACAGAATAAGAGACATTATATAGTAGATACAGTAGAGACATTATATAGTAGATACAGAATTAGAGACATTATGTAAGTAGATACAGTAGAGACATTATATAGTAGATACAGAATAAAGACATTATATAGTAGATACAGAATAAGAGACATTATATAGTAGATACAGAATAAGAGACATTATGTAAGTAGATACAGTAGAGACATTATATAGTAGATACAGAATAAAGACATTATATAGTAGATACAGAATAAGAGACATTATATAGTAGATACAGAATAAGAGACATTATATAGTAGATACAGTAGAGACATTATATAGTAGATACAGAATAAGAGACATTATATAGTAGGTCCAGAATAAGATACATTATACAGTAGATACAGAATAAGAGACATTATATAGTAGATACAGAATAAGAGACATTATATAGTAGATACAGTAGAGACATTATATAGTAGATACAGAATTAGAGACATTATGTAAGTAGATACAGTAGAGACATTATATAGTAGATACAGAATAAAGACATTATATAGTAGATACAGAATAAGAGACATTATATAGTAGATACAGAATAAGAGACATTATGTAAGTAGATACAGTAGAGACATTATATAGTAGATACAGAATAAAGACATTATATAGTAGATACAGAATAAGAGACATTATATAGTAGATACAGAATAAGAGACATTATATAGTAGATACAGAATAAGAGACATTATATAGTAGATACAGTAGATACAGAATAAGAGACATTATATAGTAGATACAGTAGAGACATTATATAGTAGATACAGAATAAGAGACATTATATAGTAGATACAGAATAAGAGACATTATATAGTAGATACAGAATAAGAGACATTATATAGTAGATACAGAATTAGAGACATTATATAGTAGATACAGTAGAGACATTATATAGTAGATACAGTAGGTCCAGAAGAGACATTATTCTCTATATTGCTATACATTGTCAGTAGGTTCAGTATATTGCAGCAGTAGGAGGGTATGGTGTAAGTAGCTATGTGCAGTGCATTGTGTAAGTGCTCTTCATTGCAGTACATCTATATCGGTGCCGTAGAGAATAAACACTCATGCAACCATGAAGTTACTGTACATACGGGAGGTAGCCTGCATGAGTCACTCATTCAACCATGAAGTTACTGTACATACGGGAGGTAGCCTGCATGAGTCACTCATTTGGCAGACCAAACATTAAGCTTAACAAGGACAGCATCGGTAGTCTTGCTGTCCGTCTGATTCTGCTCTCTTGACAAATCCTCATGGAATTGTCCTGAGAAATATGCTTGGCTTGACAATGACAATGGAGTTGGACTGGATAGAAACAGGTCTAGGCTAAATTCTACTGTGTTGCTTTGTTGTTTAACTGTACACTAAAATAGTCCCCATAGGATAACCCTTTTTGGTTCCAGGTAGAACCCTTTTTGGTTCCAGGTAGAACCCTTTGGGGTTCCAGGTAGAACCCTTTTGGTTCCAGGTAGAACCCTTTTGGTTCCAGGTAGAACCCTTTTTGGTTCCAGGTAGAACCCTTTTGGTTCCAGGTAGAACCCTTTTTGGTTCCAGGTAGAACCCTTTTTAGTTCCAGGTAGAACCCTTTTTGGTTCCAGGTAGAACCCTTTTTGGTTCCAGGTAGAACCCTTTTTAGTTCCAGGTAGAACCCGTTTTGGTTCCAGGTAGAACCCTTTTTGGTTCCAGGTAGAACCCATTTTGGTTCCAGGTAGAACCCTTTTGGGTCCCATGAATAAACCGTCTGGGGAAAGTGTTCCGCATGGAACCCAATAGGGTTCTACCTGGAACCAAAAGGGTTCTACCTGAAACCAAAAAAGTTTTTTTTTTAAAAGGCTTCTCTTATGGGGACAGCCGAAGAACCCTTTCGTTTTCTAAATAGCATCTTGTTTTCTAAGAGTGTGCAAGTAATAGACTTGTCCTCTATAAGAGCCTAAAGCTGACGAGTAGCAATCACATCACATCACAGTCTATAAAGTCTAGAGCCCCTCCAGGACAAAATCTCCATGATATTAATCTAATTTCACGTGAGCTGAAGTGTTTGTGTGTGTGTGTGTGTGTGTGTGTGTGTGTGTGTGTGTGTGTGTGTGTGTGTGTGTGTGTGTGTGTGTGTGTGTGTGTGTGTGTGTGTGTGTGTGTGTGTGTGTGTGTGTGTGTGTGTGTGTGTGTCTGATGGAGTAAAATCATTACCTTGATAATATACAGCCTATAATTCCTCTCTCTATACTCATTTCGCAGCCCGGGAGCCCTTCATGTGCGGCTTGCAGTGATTTTCCCATTTTCCAACTCATAATACATAACAATGATATAATTTCAATTCAATGTGTTTATTAATGCAGGCCCAAATCGTTTCATTGAATATATCGATTGTTCCCTGGATGGCAGATAGATGGCAGTAATAATACATAACAATGATATAATTTCAATTCAATGTGTTTATTAATGCAGGCCCAAATCATTTCATTGAATATATCGATTGTTCCCTGGGTGGCAGATAGATGGCAGTACAGTGCATCTGTTGAACAGAAAGGCCGACGTAAAACGTTTGGTCGAAATAGAACGCAACTGCTCAGCTACAGCGGCCGACACGGATCAGTTTGCTACTCGCTAATTTTGCAGTCTGGTCGACATGGATCAATTTATTGTAAAAACAAAACAAAGAAATGTAAATATATTGACAATGAAAATGAGGGGGAAGAGCTGGAGAACAACGTGATGGCTATGAACGAATAACCACCGGAGAACCAGGTAAAATCAGGAAGATGGCGGCGGGAAAATGTAGCTAGCTAACGTGGCTAACGTAGCTAACGTGGCTAACGTTAGCTCCGGTGGCTAAGAGAAGGATACGGTCGATTCGAGAAGAACACAGAAAGTTCCAAGAGAAATGGACAGACAAAGTATTTTTTTTGTACTGCATGATGGGACTAGTTCACTGTGTCTTATTTGCCACAATTGTTTTAAACGAGCAAATTTAGAGCGACATGTCCAGTCACACCACGTCCACTTTGACAAAACAAATCCGCCACAAAGCAGAAACAACTAAATAGCGCAACTCAAACGACAACAACATGGACAGATCTAGCATTGTGCAAGGAGAATACCGACAGAGAGACTGCAAGAAGGCTTTCACAGACGCTGAGATTGTCAAATAATGTTGTTTTTTTTTGGGCCTCAGCCAAAATATTGTATGCTGATTTCACAAACAAGGAAGCTATGTTAAAGCAAATTAAGGGACTGCAACTCTCAGACTGGGCCATAACAAGACACATAGAACACATCAGCGAGGACATCGCTAAGCAACTGCTTTCTGACATACCCGTGGTGCCATGTTTTAGTGTTGCGCTTGACGAAAGCACTGATGTAAGGGACATTGCCCAATTATGTGTTTGGGTCCGCTTCCCACAAAACGAGTCGTTCAGAGAGGAACTTCTATGTTTACCGCCCCTTCAGGGACAAACACGAGGAAAGGATCTTCTGAAAGCCCTTGTTACATTGTTTGCTGATGATATCATTGACGGGTCAAATCTGGCCTCTGTGTGCACTGACGGCGCCCCAAACATACGAGGGGAAGGAGAAGGGAAGACTGTGTGATCAAACATACGAGGGAAGGAGATAGGCCTGATGAGAAAGAAAGAGGATGTTCCCGAATTCGTTAAGTTTCATTGTACCATTCATGTCACGGATCCTTCCGGAACGTTCCTTACGCCACACCTGTCCCCTATTCCCATTGATTGGTACTTGTAGTAGTGTGCCCTTTGGTTTCCATTGGGGCTGTCAATTATTGTTACAATGTCCGTTTGGTGCGTGTGAGTACCTGTGCTGTGTGTTTTGGACTTTCGTGCCCTTGTGGATTGCGCAGATGATTACGAGTCTCGTCCTGTCTGTTAAACATTGTTTTATTATATATTCTTTTATTTCAACTTTATTTAACCAGGTAGGCCAGTCATTTACAACTGCGACCTGGCCAAGATAGAGCAAAGCAGTGCGACACAAACAACACAGAGTTACACATTGGATAAACAAACGTACAGTCAATAACACAATATGAAAGTCCTATATACAGTGTGTCTATATACAGTGTGTGCAAATGTAGTAAGATTAGGGAGCTAAGGCAATAAATAGGCCATAGTGGTGAAATAATTACAATTTAGCAATTAAACACTGGAGTGATAGATGTGCAGAAGATAAATGTGCAAGTAGAGGTACTGGGGTGCAAAGGAGCAAAAAAAGAAATAACAATATGGGGATGAGATAGTTGGGTGGGCTATTTACAGATGGGCTATGTACAGGTGCAATGATCAGTAACTGCTCTGACAGCTGTTGCTTAAAGTTAGTGAGGGAGATATAAGACTCCAGCTTCGGGCAGCGAAGCAGCGATCGGTTGAAGAGCAAGCATTTAGTTTTGCTTGCATTTAAGAGCAGTTGGAGGCCACAGAAGGAGAGTTGTATGGCATTGAAGCTCGTCACTACCAGCCCCGTTGATGAGAATGGGGTCGTGCTCGGTCCTCTTTTTCCTGTAGTCCACAATCATCTCCTATCTCTTGATTACGTTGAGGGTGAGGTTGTTGTCCTGGCACCACACGGCCAGGTCTCTGACCTCCTCCCTATAGGCTGTCTCGTCGTTGTCGGTGATCAGGCCTACCACTGTTGTGTCATCGGCAAACTTAATGTTGGTGTTGAAGTCGTGCCTGGCCGTGCGGTCATGAGTGAACAGGGAGTACAGGAGGGGACTGAGCACGCACCCCTGAGGGGCCCCTGTGTTGAGGAGCAGCATGGCGGATGTGTTGTTACCTACCCTCACCACCTGGGGGTGGCCCGTCAGGAAGTCCAGGATCCAGTTGCAGGAGGAAGTGTTTAGTCCCAGGGTCCTTAGCATATTGATGAGCTTTGAGGGCACTATGGTGTTGAATGCTGAGCTGTAGTCAATGAATAGCATTCTCACATAGGTGTTCCTTTTGTCTAGGTGGGAATGGGCAGAATGGAGTGCAATAGAGATTGCATCATCTGTGGATCTGTTAGGGCGGTATGCAAATTGGAGTGGGCCTAGGGTTTCTGGTAGAATAGTGTTAATGTGAGCCATGACCAGCCCTTCAAAGCACTTCATGGCTACAGACGTGCTACGGGTCGGTATTCATTTAGGCAGGTTACCTTAGTGTTCTTGTGCACAGGGACTATGGTGGTCTGCTTAAAACATGTTGATATCACAGACTCGGACAGGGAGAGGTTGAAAATGTCAGTGAAGACACTTGCCATTTGGTCAGCGCATTCTCGCAGTGTGGTAATCTGACTGGCCCTGTGGCCTTCTGAATACTTACTCACATTACTCACATCGGCTGTGGAGAGAGTGATCACACAGTCTTCCGGAACAGCTGGTGCTCTCATGCATGTTTCAGTGTTATTTACCTCGAAGTGAGCATAGAAGTAGTTTAGCTCGTCTGGTAGGCTTTGTCACTGGGCAGCTCTCGGCTGTGCTTCCCTTTGTAGACTGTAATGGTTTGCAAGCCCTACCACATTCGTCGAGCATCAAAGCCAGTGTAGTATGATTCGATCTTAGTCCTGTATTGACTCTTTGCCTGTTTGATGGTTCGTCGGAGGGCATAGTGGGATTTCTTATAAGCTTCCGGGTTAGAGTCCCGCTCCTTGAAAGCTGCAGCTCTAGCCTTTTGCTCAGTGCGGATGATGCCTGTAATCCATGACTTCTGGTTGGGGTATGTACGTACGGTCACTGTGGGGATGACGTCATCAATGCACTTATTAATGAAGCCAATGACTGATGTAGTGTACTCCTCAATGCCATCGGAGGAACCCCGGAACATATTCCAGTCTGTGCTAGCAAAACAGTCCTGTAGCTTAGCATCTGCTTCATCTGACCACTTTTTTATTGATCTAGTCACTGGTGCTTCCTGGTTTAATTTAGTTTGTAAGCAGGAATCAGGAGGATAGAATTATGGTCAGATTTGCCAGATGGAGGGCAAAGGAGAGCTTTGTATGCGTCTCTGTGTGTGGAGTAAAGGTGTTCCAGAGGTTTTTTCCCCTCTGGTTGCACATTTAACGTGCTGATATAAATTTGGTAAGACCGATTTAAGTTTCCCTGCATTAAAGTCCCTGGCTACTAGGAGCGCCGCCTCTGGGTGAGCGTTTTCCTGTTTGCTTATGGCGGAATACGGCTCATTGAGTGCGGTCTTAGTGCCAGCCTCAGTCTGTGGTGGTATATAGTGGTGAAAAATACAGATGAATACTCTCTAGGTAGATAGTGTGGTCTACAGCTTATCATGAGATACTCTACCTCAGGCGAGCAAAACCTAGCGACTTCCTTAGATATCGTGCACCAGCTGTTATTTACAAAAATAAATAATCCGCCGCCCCTTGTCTTACCAGACGCCGCTGTTCTCTCCTGCCGATACAGCGTTTAACCAGCCAGCTGTATGTTGATAATGTTGTCGTTCAGCCACGACTCCGTGAAGCACAAGATATTACAGTTTTGACTGTCCCGTTAGTAGTTTAATCTTCAGCATAGGTCATCGATTTTATTTTTCAAAGATTGCCCGTTTGCTAGCAGAATGGAAGGAAGTGGGGGTTTATTCGATCACCTACGAATTCTCAGAAGGCACCCCGCCCTCTGGCACCTTTTCTCTGCCTCCTCTTCACGCAAATCACGGGGATCTGGGTCTGTTCCCGGGGAAGCAGTCATGCTCGTTAAAGGGAAAAAAGGATTCTGCCAGTCCGTCGTGAGTAATCGGAGTTCTGATGCCCAGAAGTTATTTTTGCTCATAAGAGAGGGTAGCAGCAACATTATGTACAAAATAAGTTTTTTTTTTTTTTAAATACGTGTCACGTTCCTGACCAGTTTTCTGTTATTTTGTATGTGTTTGACGGTCAGGGCGTGAGTTTGGGTGGGTAGTCTATGTTATGTGTTTCTATGTTGGTTAAAGGGTGACCTGATATGGCTCTCAATTAGAGGCAGGTGGTTTTCATTTCCTCTGATTGAGAGCCATATTAAGGTAGGTGTTTTCACATTGATTGTTGTGGGTGGTTGTCTCGTGTCTGTGTTTGTCGCGCCACACGGGACTGTCTCGGTTTGTTTGTTCGTTCGGTTTTGTGTAGTCTGTTTTCCTGTTCGTGCGTTCTTCGTGTTTCATGTAAGTTCTTACGTTCAGGTCAGTCTACGCCGTTTGTTGTTTTGTATCTTTTCAAGTGTTCTTCGTGTTTTCGGTTTATTTAATAAATATCATGTCAAATCGCAACGCTGCATTTTGGTTTAATCCCTGCTCCTCCTCTTCGAGTGAAGAGGAGGAGGAAAACCGTTACAATACGTTACAAACAACGCAAAGAAACGAACGTAAAACGTCAGCCTTGTTCTCCGGCGCCATCTTAAGTAATCAGTGTGTACAATTTATTCATAATGTTGACCTGAAACAAGGGAAACTAAATAATAGGTACCACTGTCGGTACTTTAAAAGGTACAGTCTGGGATCTGGAAGCCTTCTCCATCAACCTGGTGCAGTTTTGTTTGATATTGTTGTTTTTCAAATCCCAGAGTGTAGCTTTAATTTCTTTGAGTAGGGATGTTTGCCAAGTCTCTAAAGGACGGGACACTTGGTAGACAAACACTCCATGCTGCACTGGACAGAGGACCACCCAGAGACCCCTACCAGACCACTGCACCACCAAGGAGCCCCAGGCCCCTTCAACGCCCCACCAGACCCAGCGCACCCCACAGGCCCCACCCACCACCAGAGCATCACCACTTCCATCGGCTTAGCCAGACTGGACCGGGCCCAGCCTACAACAGTGAAGAGACGACTCCGGGATGCTGGCCTTCTAGGTAGAGTTCCTCTGGCCAGTATCTGTGTTCTTTTGCCCATCTTAATCTTTTCTTTTCATTGGCCAGTCGCCTCTTCACTGTTGACGTTGAGACTGGTGTTTTGCGGGTACTATTTAATGAAGCTGCCAGTTGAGGACTTGTGAGGCGTCTGTTTCTCAAACTAGACACTCTAATGTACTTGTCCTCTTGCTCAGTTGTGCACCGGGGCCTCCCACTTCTCTTTCTATTCTGGTTAGAGCCAGTTTGCGCTGTTCTGTGAAGGCAGTAGTACACAGCGTTGTACGAGATATTTAGTTTCTTGGCAATTCCTCACATGGAATAATAGCCTTCATTTCTCAGAACAAGAATAGACTGATGAGTTTCAGAAGAAAGGTCTTTGTTTCTGGACATTTTGAGCCTGTAATCGAACCCACAAATGCAGATGCTCCAGATACTCAACTAGTCTAAAGAAGGCCAGTTGTATTGCTTCTTTAATCAGAACAACAGTTTTCAGCTTTGCTAACGTAATTGCAAAAGGGTATTCTAATGATCAATTAGCCTTTTAAAATGATAAACTTGGATTAGCTGACACAACGTGCCATTGGAACACAGGAGTGATGGTTGCTGATAATGGGCCTCTGTACGCCTATGCAGATATTCCATAAAAAATCACCCGTTTCCAGCTACAATAGTCATTCACAACATTAACAATGTCTACACTGTATTTCTGATCAATTTTATGTTATTTTAATGGACCAAAAATTAGCTTTTCTTTCAAAAACAAGGCCATTTCTAAGTGATCCCAAACTTTTGAATGGTAGTGTATATATATATATATATATATATATATATATATATATATATATATATATATATATATATATATATATATATATATATATATATATATATAACAGAACAAATGCTGTTATCCTGTTTATCTCACTCTTAACAACTTAGTAGTTAGTAGTTACTGTATTTCTGACTGTGCTATTATTTCTTTTTGCAATGTGAAATCGCTATCAGTTAGCATGTGGAACATTTAGGGCCTAAAATCATCAACCTTTGGACTTACAAGATTATTTTGAAGATAAATACACAACGCAGAGGACGAGAGGACTAGAATTAACAATCAATAGGGAATTGTCAATGTAAATAGTTGGTCTTCGGTTCAACATCTGTTTAGAATCTGTGGAATGTCAATCCTGGACTCAGAGCTACGTGTGCCACGTTTTTATTGGTCTGTACATTGAGTCTGGAGCAGGATACTTGTTTTTTGGCCATTGGCTCAGTTGTACTGCAAGGACTTCTGATTGGTCAACCCCAGGCAAGGGTGGGGGGTTATAAATGGCATCTGGGGAGAAAAGCAGGGGAGACTGACCATCTCCCTCCCAGCATAACATCTATGATTTGTCCTTCTCAAATAACTTATTTTTCTCCCCCTGATTTGCTTTGGAGTTTGTGTTATTGAAGAATAACATAAATTGCTAACAAACTGAAGAGTTCATCACTGGAGTTTTAAAAAAATCTTCAGGATGTTGATGTCATCATTCTGCAGGAGATATGGTGTAAGGCTGACATTGTCACTCACTGTCCCACAGGCTACAGAGAGGATATTGTGCCATCACAAAAACACGGCTCTGTCAATAGAGGAAGAGACTCTGGAGGACTGATCATTTGGTACAAATCCGAACTACAAAATCGAATTGATCCCTTCAAAATTGGTAATTATCACATTTGGTTAAAACTGAAAAAATAACTTGTACTGAAGGAAAAATATGTGTTCCTTTGCGCAATATATTTCCCCACCCTCAGAATCCCAATATTACTCAGAGGAGATCTTCCCCACCCTTGAGGAAGAGACGTGCCATTTCCAGGCCCAGGGAAATGTGCTCATCTGTGGGGACACAAATGCGCACACAAGAACACTACCTGATCTAACGACCACATGAGGGGACAGTTTAATTACAGGCCATACTGTCTCCCCCATAGAAACAACAATGACAGCACCGTCAACAACAACGGAAGGGATCTGTTGCAGCTCTGTAGAAGCCTGGGTCTGTGCTTTGTCAATGGTAGGTTACGAGGGGACTCTTTGGGGAGATTCACCTATTGCTCACCTCTTGGTCACAGTACAGTAGACTATATGATTACAGACATTGACCCTTTCTCTCTCAGCTCATTCATCGTCAAGCCACTAACACCTCTGTCTGATCACAGCCAAATTACATTGTTCCTCAAAAGAACAGACATGGAAACAACCACACATTCACAGCCCAGTAAGCTGTACAACATCAGACATTCATACAGATGGGTCCAAAACAGCACAGGAGAATACCAGAAAGCAACCTGGAACCAAAATATCCAAACACTCTTAGATAACTTTCTGGATACCACATTCACTCACAGTAAAGAAGGCATCAATCTTGCAGTAAAAAACATCAACTATATATTCAGGAAAACGGCAAAAGAAGCACAATTGAAATTGATAAAAAACAAAACAAAAAAGACCACAGACGACAACTGGTTTGATGCAGATTGTAAAATTATAAGTAAAAAACTTAGAACACTATCAAACCAAAAGCACAGAGACTCAAATAATGGTGAATTACTCCTTCATTACTGTGAGACTTTAAAACTCTATAAACGTAACACTCAGAACCAAAAAAAAGTACAGTACAACAGCAAGCAGCTGACGCTAAATGAGGAGTCCATAAACACAAACAACTTCTGGCAAAAATCAAAACAAGAGGAATTAGCGATACAAAATGGTGACAAATGGACGACCCATTTTAAAACACTCTACAACACTATTCAACTTGATCCTTTGGACTCCCCAATTACCGACCAGGCGCTCTATAAGGAACTTCAGGCCCTCAAATTTAAAAAAGCATGCGGACCTGATGGCATCCTAAATGACATGCTCAAACTCACTAGTGCAAAATTTCAATTGGCTATATTAAAACTGTTTAATTGCATCCTGAGTGTAGGTTATTTCCCTGACATCTGGAATAAAGGCCTCATAACCCCAATCTTTAAGAAGGGAGACAAATTTGACCGTAACAATTACAGAGGCATTTGTGTGAACAGTAACCTGGGAAAGGTTTTCTGTAGTATTATACATTTAAGAGTTCTAAACTTCCTTAATAAGCACAATGTCTTGAGTAAAAGCCAAATTGGATTTATACCAAAACATCGCACGACCGATGATATTTACACCCTGATACACCCTGATAGATGTCCACCAAAATAATACCAAAATATACGCTTGCTTTATCAACTTCCAAAAAAGCATTTGATTCTATTTGGCATACAGGACTGTTCTACAAAGTGGCGTAGGGGGTAAAACATATGACATAATTAAATCATCCATCTGAAGACATGGTTCAGCCTTCAATATTAATCACACAAAGACACCGAGAGAGAGAGAGAGAATGGCTGAGGGAGGAAGGACCAGGGAATCATGTCTGAGGCATGTTCCCTGCTAGCTAAATGACATTCACAGAATCATTTGGTGAAATAATCCCATGCAGCCTGCATGCACTCCGTGAGAGAAAGACGAAGAGAGAGAGAGAGAGAGAGAGAGAGAGAGAGAGAGAGAGAGAGAGACAGAGAGAGAGAGAGACAGAGAGAGAGACAGAGACAGAGAGAGACAGAGAGAGAGAGAGAGAGAGAGAGAGAGAGAGAGAGAGAGAGAGAGAGAGAGACAGAGAGAGAGAGAGAGAGAGAGAGAGAGAGAGAGAGAGAGACAGAGAGAGAGAGAGGGAGCGAGAGAGAGAGAAAGAGAGAAAGAGAGAGAGAGATGGGTATTATTGGAAAAAAGGCTGGAGGAGTAGTGTCCTAGTTGGGCGGTGACCCAAATCATTAGATAGCGAGTGTGACTGTATCCTCAATCTGTCTGTCTCTCTGCCTGTCTCTCTCTCTCTCTGCCTGCCTGTCTGTCTCTCAGCTTTGTGTGACTGTAACATAAGCCTGTCTTTGTGTCAGTGACTGTGTGACTGTAACATAAGCCTGTCTTTGTGTCAGTGACTGTGTGACTGTAACATAAGCCTGTCTTTGTGTCAGTGACTGTGTGGCAGTGTGTAATAACAATGGTTAAATTAGTCATTATGAGAATCTTCAGTGTCTTGAAGATGACGTGTGGTGCCTTGCTACCGTGTCTCTCTCCTGCTGATGTCTGTTCCTGTCAAGGGGTGAGTGTAGCTGGTGCATGGGAGTCAGGCGCAGGAGAGCAGAGTGTAACGATTCTCTTCTTCTTCCGATGAGGAATATGAAAGATCGGACCAAAATGCAGCGTGGTAAGTGTCCATGTTAACTTTATTAACTGAACACGGGAAAAAGACAAAAATAACAAAGTGAATGACAACAAAAAATCGAAACAGTCCTGAATGGTGAAACAAACACAACAACAGGAAACACCCCAACTCACGCCCTGACCAAACTAAAATAGAGACATGAAAAAAGGAACTAAGGTCAGGACGTGACACAGAGATGAATGAACAAAGCACTATACCGAGGCAATCATAATAAACAGAACGCAACCGCGTCACAAAACGAATGTCCAAAGAACCAGAGAGGCAGCACAAAGTACCGGCTGTCACAAAGCACGGGTGTAAAACAAAACCCGGCGCAAACCAGCCGGAAACGTGAACCACCTGACAATAAACAATTTCACACACAGACATGGGGTGTCACGTTCGTCGTATGGAGGAAGAGAGGAGGACCAAGGCTCAGCGTGATACGAATACATTCTTCTATTTATTTAACACGAAACGAAGAAGAACACTTAAACAAACTAATCAAAACAACAAAACGAACGTGAAGCTATATATATAAAGTGCAGACACAAACAACCAATACATAGACAATAACCCACAAAATCCCTAAAGAATATGGCTGCCTAAATATGGTTCCCAATCAGAGACAATGATAAACAGCTGCCTCTAATTGAGAACCAATCTAGGCAACCATAGACATACAAACACCTAGACTAGAAAACACCCCATAAACATACAAAACCCCTAGACAATACAAAACACATAAATCCCCCATGTCACACCCTGACCTAACCAAAATAATAAAGAAAACAAAGATAACTAAGGCCAGGGCGTGACATGGGGGGAACAAGTAATGACAAGTAAAAGGGAAGTAATGAGGGAAATGTAAACCAGGTGTGTGGGAAAACAAGACCAAACAAATGGAAAATGAAAGATGGATCGGTGATGGCTAGTAGACCGGTGACGTCGACCGCCGAACGCCGCGAGAACAAGGAGAGGGACCGACTTCGGCGGAAGTCGTGACAGTTCCCTGATTCTTTGACCATGGCCGTATGGGTCCAACCCATAGTGTGTGTGTGAGTGTGTGTGTGTGTGTGTGTGTGTGTGTGTGTGTGTGTGTGTGTGTGTGTGTGTGTGTGTGTGTGTGTGTGTGTGTGTGTGTGTGTGTGTGTGTGTGTGTGTGTGTGTGTGTGTTTGGTATTGGAGAACACCAAGGTCAGCATTAAATCAACAGAGATTACACAGCTGCCACAAGACATTAGTTACACCAGGACAGTAATCACACACACACAAACACACACACACACACGCACAAACTCAAACAAGGGGATGAATATTTTCCTGAAAACCTGTCCTGAGATTCCCAATCAAACTGGAAGTCCCAATGTCTTTTTTGAGACAACAAAACTTGTTCACCTCACTTTTACCGTCAACAATCTCTTCTTGCGAGAGAGAGGTCCTGAATAGTGGTTATTTTCCCGTTGAGGCAACTGTAATGTGTAATGATAACCTGGGTTATACTGTTTGGGATAGGGGGCAGCATTTTCACTTTTGCATGAAATAAGTAAACTGCCTGCTACTCTGTCCCAGATGCTAATATATGCATATTATTAGTAGTATTGGATAAAAAACACTCTGAAGTTTCTAAAACTGTTTGAATGATGTCTGTGAGTATAACAGGACTCATATGGCAGGTGAAAACCTGAGAAAATCCAACCAGGAATTGGGAAATCTGAGGTTTGTAGTTTTTCAAAACTTAGCCTACCGAATACACAGTGTCTATGGGGTTAAGTTGCACTTCCCAAGGTCTCCACTAGATGTCAACCGTCTTTGGAAACTTGTTTCAGGCTTCTGCTATAAAGGAGGGGCTCATGAGACCTGTTTGAGTCAGTGGTCTGGCAGAGTGTCTCTGGCTCGTGACGCGCGCTCCCGACAGAGTTACCTCTCGTTCCAGTGCTTTTCTTCAGACAAAGGAATTCTCCGGTTGGAACATTATTGATGATTTATGTTAAAAACATCCTTAAGATTGATTCCATACATCGTTTGATATGTTTCTACGACCTGTAACTGAACTTTTAGAGTTTTTGTCTGGACCTAGTGCTCATGAAGATGGATTACTGGGCTGAACACGCTAACAACTAGTGGCTACTTGGACATAAATTATGGACTTTATGGAACAAATCAGTCATTTATTGTCGAACTGGGATTCCTGTGAGTGCATTCTGATGAAGATCATCAAAGGTAAGTGAATATTTATCATGTTATTTCTAACTTTTGTTGACTCCAACATGGCGGAAATGTCTTTGGCTGGATTTGGCTCTGAGCGCATACTCAGATTATGCTTTTTCCCTAAAGTTTTTTTGAAATCTGACACAGCGGTTGCATTAAGGAGAAGTCTATCTTTAATTCTGTGAATAACACTTGTATCTTTTATCGATGTTTATTATGAATATTTCTGGGATTTCTGTGGCTATCTGCAAGATCACCGGATGTTTTGGAATCAAACCATTACTGCACGTAACGCGCCAATGTAAACTGAGATTTTTGGATATAAACATGCACATTATCGGGCCTCCCGGGTGGCGCAGTGGTCTAGAGCACTGCATCGCAGTGCTTGCTGCGCCACCAGAGTCTCTGGGTTCGCGCTCTGTCGCAGCCGGCCGCGACCGGGAGGTCCGTGGGACGACGCACAATTGGCATAGCGTCGTCCGGGTTAGGGAGGGTTTGGCCGGTAGGGATATCCTTGTCTCATCGCGCTCCAGCGACTCCTGTGGCGGGCCGGGCGCAGTGCGCGCTAACCGTGGGGGCGGGTGCTCCGACACATTGGTGCGGCTGGCTTCCGGGTTGGAGGCGCGCTGTGTTAAGAAGCAGTGCGGCTTGGTTGGGTTGTGCTTCGGAGGACGCATGGCTTTCGACCTTCGTCTCTCCCGAGCCCGTACGGGAGTTGTAGCGATGAGACAAGATAGTAATTACTAGCGATTGGATAACACGAAAATGTATTGTGTAACATGATGTCATCTGATGAAGATCATCAAAGGTTAGTGATTAATTTTATCTATATTTCTGCTTTTTGTGACTCCTATCTTTGGCTGGAAAATGGCTGTGTGTTTTTTTGACTTTACATTTACATTTAAGTCATTTAGCAGACGCTCTTATCCAGAGCGACTTACAAATTGGAAAGTTCATACATATTCATCCTGGTCCCCCCGTGGGGAATGAACCCACAACCCTGGCGTTGCAAGCGCCATGCTCTACCAACTGAGCCACACGGGACCAGGACACACTTGGCTCTGAACTAACATAATCATATGTTGTGCTTTCGCTGTAAAGCCTTTTTGAAAATCGGACACGATGGGTCGATTAACAAGATGTTTATCTTTCATTTGCTGTATTGGACTTGTTAATGTGTGAAAGTTACATATTTAAAAAAAATATTTTAGAATTTCCCGCGCTGCCTTTTCAGCGGAATGTTGTCGAGGGGTTCTGGCCTGCGCTAGAAAGGTTATCTCCTCCCCTCCCTGGTATCACCCGCCTCGCTTCACCTCATCACGCCACATCGCCCAGCCGCTTCTTCTCTCCTCCCATTTCCTCTCCTCCCCTCTAATCACATGTCCTCCCCTGTCCTGTCCTCTCTTGACATATAGAGTGGATATCTAATGTATCTAACATATAGAGTGTATATCTAATATATCTAACATATAGAGTGGATATCTAATATATATGACATATAGAGTGTATATCTAATATATCTGACATATAGAGTGTATATCTAATATATCTAACATATAGAGTGGATATCTAATATATATGACATATAGAGTGTATATCTAATATATCTAACATATAGAGTGTATATCTAATATATCTAACATATAGAGTGTATATCTAATATATCTGACATATAGAGTGGATATCTTCTGTGTGATCATTCATGATTGTTTCCGTGTTTCTTCTGCGGTGTAACTCACTGAAAGGGATGATGCGGACAGAGACATGGCTCCCTAATCCCTATATAGTTCACTACTTTTCACCAGGGCCCTAATCCCTATATAGTTCACTATTTTACACCAGGGCCCTAATCCCTATATAGTTCACTACTTTACACCAGGGCCCTAATCCCTATATAGTTCACTACTTTTCACCAGTGCCCTTATAGGGTGCCATTTGGGACACAGCCCTGCTCTGGATTGGTCAATCTCGGTAGAAGGAAGCGACAAATGTCTAGGATAGATGTATTACTGATACGTACACATTTTCATACGGTCAGCGCTATATTCATTAACTCGCCATCTTTCACCTGTCATGTCAGTGTCTTCATTACCTTGACTCACACACATACTTGACAGTGATCGACACACACACACACACACACACACACACACACACACACACACACACACACACACACACACACACACACACGAGGAGGCTGCCTGTCTCTGTATATAGGTTAAGAGCGTCGGGAGTAATCAACATAATATCGCTGTATGCAACACATACAGCCTGTAACATCAAGCTCAACCAGGCGTGGATCACGCCGCTTTCTGCTTTCTGCTTCCTGCTTCCTGCCTTAGCGTGACACTTCACTACAAATTGAGGAGGGAGAAGATTGCGTGTCGGTTCGGCTGCGACATCACATCCTCCTGACGAGGACGGGATGTTAATAAAAACACGTTGTCTCAGAGATGCTCCTTCTGGAGATAACACAGTATAACTCAACAAATACTAAACATCCAATATGATGTAGTATTCTGTATTCTTTTTTTCTTTTTCTTTTTTTTATCCCATTTTCTCCCCAATTTTCGTGGTATCCAATCGCTAGTAATTACTATCTTGTCTCATCGCTACAACTCCCGTATGGGCTCGGGAGAGACGAAGGTCGAAAGCCATGCGTCCTCCGAAGCACAACCCAACCAAGCCGCACTGCTTCTTTAACACAGCGCGCCTCCAACCCGGAAGCCAGCCGCACCAATGTGTCGGAGGAAACACTGTGTACCTGGCCCCCTCGGTTAGCTCGCACTGCGCCCGGCCGCCACAGGAGTCGCTGGAGCGCGATGAGACAAGGATATCCCTTCCGGCCAAACCCTCCCTAACCCGGACAACAACGCTAGCCCAATTGTGCGTCGCCCCACGGACCTCCCGGTCGCGGCCGGCTGCGACAGAGCCTGGGCCCGAACCCAGAGACTCTGGTGGCGCAGCTAGCACTGCGATGCAGTGCCCTAGACCACTGTGGACCCGGGAGGCCCAGTATTCTGTATTCTGTATAGTTAATCTATACACACATCCCTGGGTTGCTCGTCTTTTCAGTTCGCTGCAGCTAGCGACTGGAACGAGCTGCAACAAACACTCAAACTGGCCAGTTTTATCTCAATCTCTTCATTCAAAGACTCAATCATGGACACTCTTACTGACAGTTGTGGCTGCTTTGAGTGATGTATTGTTGTCTCTACCTTCTTGCCCTTTGTGCTGTTGTCTGTGCCCAACAATGTTTGTACCCTGTGTTGTGTTGCTACCATGTTGTGTTGCTACCACGTTGTGTTGTCATGTTGTGTTGCTACCATGTTGTGTTGTCATGTTGTGTTGCTACCATGCTGTGTTGTCATGTTGTGTTGCTACCATGCTGTGTTGTCATGTTGTGTTGCTACCACGTTGTGTTGTCATGTTGTGTTGCTACCATGCTGTGTTGTCATGTTGTGTTGCTACCATGCTGTGTTGTCATGTTGTGTTGCTACCATGCTGTGTTGTCATGTTGTGTTGCTACCATGCTGTGTTGTCATGTGTTGCTGCCATGCTGTGTTGTCATGTTGTTTTGCTACCATGCTATGTTGTCATGTTGTGTTGCTACCATGCTGTGTTGTCATGTTGTGTTGCTACCATGCTATTTTGTCATGTTGTGTTGCTACCATGTTGTGTTGTCATGTTGTGTTGCTACCATGTTGTGTTGTCATGTTGTGTTGCTACCATGTTGTGTTGTCATGTTGTGTTGCTACCATGTTGTGTTGTCATGTGTGTTGCTACCATGCTATTTTGTCATGTTGTGTTGCTACCATGTTGTTGTCATGTTAGGTTGCTACCATGCTGTGTTGTCATGTTGTGTTGCTACCATGTTGTGTTGTCATGTTGTGTTGCTACCATGTTGTGTTGTCACGTTGTGTTGCTACCATGTTGTGTTGTCATGTTGTGTTGCTACCATGCTGTGTTGTCATGTTGTGTTGCTACCATGCTGTGTTGTCATGTTGTGTTGCTACCATGCTGTGTTGTCATGTTGTGTTGCTGCCATTCCATGCTATGTTGTCATGTTGTGGTGCTACCATGCTGTGTTGTCATGTTGTGTTTCTACCATGCTGTGTTGTCATGTTGTGTTGCTGCCATGCTGTGTTGTCATGTTGTGTTGCTACCATGCTTTTTTGTCATGTTGTGTTGCTACCATGTTGTGTTGTCATGTTGTGTTGCTACCATGTTGTGTTGTCATGTTGTGTTGCTACCATGCTGTGTTGTCATGTGTTGCTGCCATGCTGTGTTGTCATGTTGTGTTGCTACCATGCTGTGTTGTCATGTTGTGTTGCTACCATGTTGTTGTCATGTTGTGTTGCTACCATGTTGTTGTCATGTTGTGTTGCTACCATGTTGTTGTCATGTTGTGTTGCTACCATGCTGTGTTGTCATGTTGTGTTGCTACCATGTTGTGTTGTCATGTTGTGTTGCTACCATGCTGTGTTGTCATGTGTTGCTGCCATGCTGTGTTGTCATGTTGTGTTGCTACCATGCTGTGTTGTCATGTTGTGTTGCTACCATGTTGTGTTGTCATGTTGTGTTGCTACCATGCTATGTTGTCATGTTGTGTTGCTACCATGTTGTTGTCATGTTGTGTTGCTACCATGCTGTGTTGTCATGTTGTGTTGCTACCATGCTGTGTTGTCATGTTGTGTTGCTACCATGCTGTGTTGTCATGTTGTGTTGCTACCATGCTGTGTTGTCATGTTGTGTTGCTACCATGCTGTGTTGTCATGTTGTGTTGCTACCATGCTGTGTTGCTACCATGTTGTTGTCATGTTGTGTTGCTACCATGTTGTTGTCATGTTGTGTTGCTACCATGCTATGTTGTCATGTTGTGTTGCTACCATGCTGTGTTGTCATGTGTTGCTGCCATGCTGTGTTGTCATGTTGTGTTGCTACCATGCTGTGTTGTCATGTTGTGTTGCTACCATGCTGTGTTATCATGTTGTGTTGCTACCATGCTATTTTGTCATGTTGTGTTGCTACCATGTTGTGTTGTCATGTTGTGTTGCTACCATGTTGTGTTGTCATGTTGTGTTGCTACCATGTTGTGTTGTCATGTTGTGTTGCTACCATGCTGTGTTGTCATGTTGTGTTGCTACCATGCTATTTTGTCATGTTGTGTTGCTACCATGTTGTTGTCATGTTAGGTTGCTACCATGCTATGTTGTCATGTTGTGTTGCTACCATGCTGTGTTGTCATATTGTTTTGCTACCATGTTGTGTTGTCATGTTGTGTTGCTACCATGCTGTGTTGTCATGTTAGGTTGCTACCATGCTATGTTGTCATGTTGTGTTGCTACCATGCTGTGTTGTCATATTGTTTTGCTACCATGTTGTGTTGTCATGTTGTGTTGCTACCATGTTGTGTTGTCACGTTGTGTTGCTGCCATGCTGTGTTGTCATGTTGTGTTGCTACCATGCTATGTTGTCATGTTGTGTTGCTACCATGCTGTGTTGTCATGTTGTGTTGCTACCATGCTGTGTTGTCATGTGTTGCTGCCATGCTGTGTTGTCATGTTGTGTTGCTACCATGTTGTGTTGTCATGTTGTGTTGCTACCATGTTGTGTTGTCATGTTGTGTTGCTACCATGCTGTGTTGTCATGTGTTGCTGCCATGCTGTGTTGTCATGTTGTGTTGCTACCATGTTGTTGTCATGTTGTGTTGCTACCATGTTGTTGTCATGTTGTGTTGCTACCATGTTGTTGTCATGTTGTGTTGCTACCATGCTGTGTTGTCATGTTGTGTTGCTACCATGTTGTGTTGTCATGTTGTGTTGCTACCATGCTGTGTTGTCATGTTGTGTTGCTACCATGCTGTGTTGTCATGTTGTGTTGCTACCATGCTGTGTTGTCATGTGTTGCTGCCATGCTGTGTTGTCATGTTGTGTAGCTACCATGCTGTGTTGTCATGTTGTGTTGCTACCATGCTGTGTTGTCATGTGTTGCTGCCATGCTGTGTTGTCATGTTGTGTTGCTACCATGCTGTGTTGTCATGTTGTGTTGCTACCATGCTGTGTTGTCATGTTGTGTTGCTACCATGTTGTGTTGTCATGTTGTGTTGCTACCATGCTATGTTGTCATGTTGTGTTGCTACCATGCTGTGTTGTCATGTGTTGCTGCCTTGCTATGTTGTTGTCTTACATGGTAGCAACACATGGTACATGGTACAAACACTCTTTATGTAGTGTTGTGGTGTCTCTCTTGTCGTGATGTGTGTTTTGTCCTATACTTTTATTTTTAATCTCAGGCCCTGTCCCTGCATGAGGCCTTTTGCCTTTTGGTAGGCCGTCATTATAAATAAGAATTTGTTCTGACTTGTTCTAGTTAAATAAAGGTTGCATATAAATAAATAAATACTGTAGTCATTTAGCAGACACTGCTATCCAGACAGACTCTCTGTTATTCATACAGAAATAATACGAATCTTACCATCCTGAGGAGGACTGGACGTATTAAACAAATTGATATTAGGAAGGTGTTATTTTGTCCACTTAGTATAATACTCTATTAAGGTGTTCCTAATATTTTGTCCCCTTCGTATAATACTGTATTAAGGTGTTCCTAATATTTTGTCCCCTTAGTATAATACTGTATTAAGGTGTTCCTAATATTTTGTCCCCTTGGTATAATACTGTATTACGGTGTTCCTAATATTTTGTCCCCTTAGTATAATACTGTATTAAGGTGTTCCTAATATTTTGTCCCCTTAGTATAATACTGTATTACGGTGTTCCTAATATTTTGTCTCCTTAGTATAACACTGTATTAAGGTGTTCCTAATATTTTGTCCCCGTTGTCACGCTCGTCGTCCTCCTCATCTGAGGAGGAGTAGTTGGAAGGATCGGAGGACCAATATGCAGCGTGGTAAGTGTTCGTCTTGATATTTATTTAAAAAGAGAACACTGAACGAACTATACAAAAAACTAAAATACTATACACAAAACACTACATTTACGTCATTTAGCAGACGCTCTTATCCAGATCGACTTACAAATTGGAAAGTTCATACATATTCATCCTGGTCCCCCCGTGGGAATTGAACCCTGGTCCCCCCGTGGGAAATGAACACACAACCCTGGCGTTGCAAGCGCCATGCTCTACCAACTGAGCCACACGGACCACACATAGACACTACACATAGAAAATCACCCACAACCCACAATGACAAAACAGGCTACCCAAATATGGTTCCCAATCAGAGACAACGACTAACACCTGCCTCTGATTGAGAACCATATCAGGCCAAACACAGAAACAGGCAAACTAGACATACAACATAGAATGCCCACTCAGATCACACCCTGACCAACC
This sequence comes from Salvelinus fontinalis, assembly GCF_029448725.1. Classification (NCBI taxonomy): domain Eukaryota; kingdom Metazoa; phylum Chordata; class Actinopteri; order Salmoniformes; family Salmonidae; genus Salvelinus; species Salvelinus fontinalis. The sequence goes on along the minus strand of NC_074682.1, from coordinate 57,857,846 downwards.
AAAACATATAAACATACAAAGCAAACTATTGTCAGGGCGTGACACCCGTAGTATAATACTGTATTAAGGTGTTCCTAATATTTTGTCCCCTAGTATAATACTGTATTACGGTGTTCCTAATATTTTGTCCCCTTAGTATAATACTGTATTTACGGTGTTCCTAATATTTTGTCCCCTTAGTATAATACTGTATTAAGGTGTTCCTAATATTTTGTCCCCTTAGTATAATACTGTATTAAGGTGTTCCTAATATTTTGTCCCCTTAGTATAATACTGTATTACGGTGTTCCTAATATTTTGTCCCCTTAGTATAATACTGTATTACAGTGTTCCTAATATTTTGTCCCCTTAGTATACTACTGTATTACGGTGTTCCTAATATTTTGTCCCCTTAGTATAATACTGTATTACGGTGTTCCTAATATTTTGTCCCCTTAGTATAATACTGTATTAAGGTGTTCCTAATATTTTGTCCCCTTAGTATAATACTGTATTAAGGTGTTCCTAATATTTTGTCCCCTTAGTATAATACTGTACTAAGGTGTTCCTAATATTTTGTCCCCTTAGTATAATACTATTATAATGATGCGGTTTGAAAAAACTATTTTAGCTTTTTGCTGTATCTTTAAGTGACTGGATATAAATGCTGAAATGTGGATTTACAAACCAATTTAATAAAGGATTTTGTTTCATATCAAACTTCATATTACCGTAGGATGAATATATAAAACACAGCTCAAACCTTTCGGAAGGCAGTTGAATCTTAGACTTCCTACTGGCTCTCAGTAATCATTTGTAAACCCAGTGAGAAAAATCTCTGACGAAGGCCGTGAGGCTGATACGTAAAGCTTATTAAAGAGCAGTGATACTATCCAGAGCAGTGATACTATCCAGAGCAGTGAGACTATCAGAGCATATTAGCATATTAGGGTATATTAGCTCCAATGTTAGGTTGGGGTCACAGGGTATATTAGCTCCTATGTTAGGTTGGGGTCACAGGGTATATTAGCTCCAATGTTAGGTTGGGGTCACAGGGTATATTAGCTCCTATGTTAGGTTGGGGTCACATGGTATATTAGCTCCTATGTCAGGTTGGGGACACATGGTATATTAGCTCCTATGTCAGGTTGGGGACACAGGGTATATTAGCTCCTATGTTAGGTTGGGGGTCACATGGTATATTAGCTCCAATGTTAGGTTGGGGCCACAGGGTATATTAGCTCCAATGTTAGGTTGGGGTCACATGGTATATTAGCTCCTATGTTAGGTTGGGGTCACATGGTATATTAGCTCCAATGTTAGGTTGGGGTCACAGGGTATATTAGCTCCTATGTTAGGTTGGGGTCACATGGTATATTAGCTCCTATGTTAGGTTGGGGTCACATGGTATATTAGCTCCAATGTTAGGTTGGGGTCACATGGTATATTAGCTCCTATGTTAGGTTGGGGTCACATGGTATATTAGCTCCAATGTTAGGTTGGGGTCACAGGGTATATTAGCTCATATGTTAGGTTGGGGTCACATGGTATATTAGTTCCAATGTTAGGTTGGGGTCACATGGTATATTAGCTCCTATGTTAGGTTGGGGCCACAGGGTATATTAGCTCCAATGTTAGGTTGGGGTCACATGGTATATTAGCTCCTATGTTAGGTTGGGGTCACATGGTATATTAGCTCCAATGTTAGGTTGGGGTCACAGGGTATATTAGCTCCTATGTTAGGTTTGGGTCACAGAATTAACTAGAACAGTATAATATTGTACCTCTAGTGTTAGAGGCCTTGTGTACTGTTAGTTCTGGGTGAAGTGATGCCTGAGAGCCGTTGGCAGGGTGTGTGTGTGTGTGTGTGTGTGTGTGTGTGTGTGTGTGTGTGTGTGTGTGTGTGTGTGTGTGTGTGTGTGTGTGTGTGTGTGTGTGTGTGTGTGTGTGTGTGTGTGTGTGTGTGTGTGTGTGTGTGTGTGTGTGTGTGTGTGTGTGTGTGTGTGTGTGATATGGCGGGTCTAATGTGGATGAACAACTTTGTTAGTGTCTAGTGCTGCCATGCTCAGAGACACACACACACACACACACACACACACACACACACACACACACACACACACACACACACACACACACACACACACACACACACACACATACACTGATTGTGTGGGGTATTTCTAAAGGCCTATAGAGTGTTGATGGTGGGTCTGTCTAACATAGGCCTGTGCAGGGCCGGGGCAGGCGGGCAGTATTGTACGTGTCTGTGGTCCTGAGTGTCTGTCTTCAGGTCAGTGCATTGTTCTTCGTTTGAGACATTCCACTGACACCGTTTTCAAGAGGCAGATCTACCAAGTAACCAACCCCAGAAACAGGTCAATCACACACAAACACCCAAATACCTCTCTGTCTGTCTCTCTCTGTGTCAGACCTCACAACACACACAGCCTCTCTGTCTGTCTCTCTCTGTCTGTCTCTCTCTGTGTCAGACCTCACAACACCCTCAGCCTCTCTGTCTGTGTCTCTCTGTCTCAGACCTCACAACACACACAGCCTCTCTGTCTGTCTCTCTGTCTCAGACCTCACAACACCCACAGCCTCTCTGTCTGTCTCTCTCTGTCTGTCTCTCTCTGTGTCAGACCTCACAACACCCACAGCCTCTCTGTCTGTCTCTCTCTGTCTCAGACCTCACAACACACACAGCCTCTCTGTCTGTCTCTCTCTGTCTGTCTCTCTCTGTGTCAGACCTCACAACACCCACAGCCTCTCTGTCTGTCTCTCTCTGTCTCAGACCTCACAACACACACAGCCTCTCTGTCTGTCTCTCTGTCTGTCTCTCTCTGTGTCAGACCTCACAACACACACAGCCTCTCTGTCTGTCTCTCTGTCTGTCTCTCTCTGTCTCAGACCTCACAACACCCACAGCCTCTCTGTCTGTCTCTCTCTGTGTCAGACCTCACAACACCCACAGCCTCTCTGTCTGTCTCTCTCTGTCTCAGACTTCACAACACACACAGCCTCTCTGTCTGTCTCTCTGTCTGTCTCTCTCTGTGTCAGACCTCACAACACACACAGCCTCTCTGTCTGTCTCTCTGTCTGTCTCTCTCTGTGTCAGACCTCACAACACCCACAGCCTCTCTGTCTCTCTCTGTGTCAGACCTCATAACACCCACAGCCTCTCTGTCTGTCTCTCTGTCTGTCTGTCTCTCTGTCTCAGACCTCACAACACACACAGCCTCTCTGTCTGTCTCTCTCTGTGTCAGACCTCACAACACATACAGCCTCTCTGTCTGTCTGACTCTCTCAGTCTCAGATCTCACAACACCCTCAGCCTCTCTGTCTGTCTGTCTCTCTGTCTCAGACCTCACAACACATACAGCCTCTCTCTCTGTCTGTCTCTCTGTCTCAGACCTCACAACACATACAGCCTCTCTGTCTGTCTTAGACCAAAGTTGTCAGTGTGTGTGTGCATGTGTGCATGCTTATGTCTCTCTCACTCCCTCCCTCTCTCTCTCTCTCCCTTCCTCTCTCTAACTCCCTCTCTCTCCCTCTATGTCTTTCTCTCTCTACCTCTCCCTCTCTCTCTCTACCTCTCTCTCTCTACCTCTCTCTCTCCCTCTCTCTCTCTCTCTCTCTCTGTCGTTGTCAGACCTCACCAGGCTCCTGATTGACTGGAGAGAAATTAGCATGTTATAATTGCACCTCATCAGCTTGGCAAGTTGGCATCAATGTCTCAGTATTGAAATGTTGTTTTGGAATTTACACACCATGTAATGTGTTGGTCCCATGTTTTCATGAGCTGAAATAAAAGATCCCAAAAATGTTCCATACGCACAAAAAGCTCACCTTCGATGGCCACACTCAAACCAGTGCTCCTGGCACCTACTACCATACCCCGGAGAAGTGTGCTCTTCACGGATTAATCCTGGTTTCAGCTGTACCGGGCAGGTGGCAGACAGCAAGTATGAGGTTGGGTGCGCGAACGGTTTGCTGAACAGAGTGCCCCATGGTGGTAGTGGGGTTATGGTACAGGGCAGGCATAAGCCACAGACAACGAACACTATTGCATTTTATTGAAGGCAAATTGAATACACAGAGATACCATGAAATAAATCCTGGAGGCATATTCTCATGCCATTCATCTGCAGCCATCACCTCATGTTTCAGCATGATAAATATATATTTATATATATATCCTTTATTTAACTAGGCAAGTCAGTTAAGAACAAATTCTTATTTACAATGACAGCCTAGGAACAGTGGGTTAACTGCCTTGTTCAGGGGCAGAAAGACAGATTTTTACCTTGTCAGCTCAGGGATTCAATCTAGCAACCTTTCGGTTACTGACCCAATGCTCTAACCACTAGGCTATCTGCCCCATAATACACGGCTCCATGTCGCAAGGATCTGTACACAATTCCTGGAAGCTGAAGATGTCCCAGTTCTTCCATGGTCTGCATACTCACCAGACATCTTTTTGATCATGTTTGGGATGCTCTGGATCAACGTGTACAACAGCGTGTTCCAGTTCCCACCAATATCCAGCAACTTCACACAGCCATTGAAGAGGAGTGGGAGAACATTCCACAGGCCACAATCAATATCCTGATCAACTCTATGTGAAGGAGATGTGTTGGGCTGCATGAGGCAAATGCTGGTCACACCAGATACTGACTGGTTTTCTGATCCACACCCCTACCTTTTTGTTAAGGTATCTGTGACCAACAGAAGCTTATCTGGATTCCCAGTCATGTGAAATCCATAGCTTAGGGCCTAATTACTTTGTTGAAATTGAACAATTTCCTTATATGAACTGTAACTCAGTAAAATCTTTGAAAAGGTTGCATGTTTCCTTCATATTTTTGTTCAGTGTGGTAAGATTAACAGGCTTTAGTAAGATTAAGATGAAGGCTCTATGTTCTACTGATCACACTATAAGACTCTATGTTCTACTGATCACACTATAAGACTCTATGTTCTACTGATCACACTATAAGGCTCTATGTTAAACTGATCACACTATAAGGCTCTATGTTATACTGATCACACTATAAGACTCTATGTTATACTGATCACACTATAAGACTCTATGTTCTACTGATCACACTATAAGGCTCTACTGATCACACTATAAGACTCTATGTTATACTGATCACACTATAAGGCTACTGATCACACTATAAGACTCTACTGATCACACTATAAGACTCTATGTTCTACTGATCACACTATAAGGCTCTGTGTTCTACTGATCACACTATAAGGCTCTATGTTCTACTGATCACACTATAAGGCTCTATGTTCTACTGATCACAATATAAGGCTCTACTGATCACACTATAAGGCTCTATGTTCTACTGATCACACTATAAGGCTCTATGTTATACTGATCACACTATAAGGCTCTACTGATCACACTATAAGGCTCTATGTTCTACTGATCACACTATAAGGCTCTATGTTATACTGATCACACTATAAGGCTCTACTGATCACACTATAAGGCTCTATGTTCTACTGATCACACTATAAGGCTCTATGTTATACTGATCACACTATAAGGCTCTACTGATCACACTATAAGACTCTATGTTCTACTGATCACACTATAAGGCTCTATGTTCTACTGATCACACTATAAGGCTCTACTGATCACACTATAAGACTCTATGTTATACTGATCACACTATAAGGCTACTGATCACACTATAAGACTCTACTGATCACACTATAAGACTCTATGTTCTACTGATCACACTATAAGGCTCTGTGTTCTACTGATCACACTATAAGGCTCTATGTTCTACTGATCACACTATAAGGCTCTATGTTCTACTGATCACAATATAAGGCTCTACTGATCACACTATAAGGCTCTATGTTCTACTGATCACACTATAAGGCTCTATGTTATACTGATCACACTATAAGGCTCTACTGATCACACTATAAGGCTCTATGTTCTACTGATCACACTATAAGGCTCTATGTTATACTGATCACACTATAAGGCTCTACTGATCACACTATAAGGCTCTATGTTCTACTGATCACACTATAAGGCTCTACTGATCACACTATAAGACTCTATGTTCTACTGATCACACTATAAGGCTCTACTGATCACACTATAAGGCTCTACTGATCACACTATAAGGCTCTATGTTATACTGATCACACTATAAGGCTCTATGTTATACTGATCACACTATAAGGCTCTATGTTCTACTGATCACACTATAAGGCTCTATGTTATACTGATCACACTATAAGGCTCTACTGATCACACTATAAGGCTCTATGTTATACTGATCACACTATAAGGCTCTACTGATCACACTATAAGGCTCTACTGATCACACTATAAGGCTCTACTGATCACACTATAAGACTCTACTGATCACACTATAAGGCTCTACTGATCACACTATAAGGCTCTATGTTCTACTGATCACACTATAAGGCTCTATGTTCTACTGATCACTCTATAAGGCTCTATGTTATACTGATCACACTATAAGGCTCTACTGATCACACTATAAGACTCTATGTGATACTGATCACACTATAAGACTCTATGTTATACTGATCACACTATAAGACTCTACTGATCACACTATAAGGCTCTATGTTATACTGATCACACTATAAGGCTCTATGTTCTACTGATCACACTATAAGGCTCTACTGATCACACTATAAGGCTCTACTGATCACACTATAAGGCTCTACTGATCACACTATAAGACTCTATGTTATACTGATCACACTATAAGGCTCTATGCTCTACTGATCACACTATAAGGCTCTACTGATCACACTATAAGGCTCTATGTTATACTGATCACACTATAAGGCTCTATGTTATACTGATCACACTATAAGGCTCTACTGATCACACTATAAGGCTCTACTGATCACACTATAAGGCTCTACTGATCACACTATAAGACTCTATGTTATACTGATCACACTATAAGACTCTATGTTATACTGATCACTCTATAAGGCTCTATGTTCTACTGATCACACTATAAGACTATATGTTATACTGATCACACTATAAGACTCTATGTTATACTGATCACTCTATAAGACTCTAAATTATACTGATCACACTATAAGACTATGTGATACTGATCACACTATAAGGCTCTATGTGATACTGATCACACTATAAGGCTCTACTGATCACACTATAAGACTCTATATTATACTGATCACTCTATAAGGCTCTATGTTATACTGATCACACTATAAGGCTCTACGTTCTACTGATCACACTATAAGACTCTATGTTCTACTGATCACACTATAAGACTCTACTGATCACACTATAAGACTCTATGTTCTACTGATCACACTATAAGGCTCTATGTTCTACTGATCACACTATAAGGCTCTACTGATCACACTATAAGGCTCTATGTTCTACTGATCACACTATAAGGCTCTATGTTATTCTGATCACACTATAAGGCTCTACTGATCACACTATAAGGCTCTATGTTCTACTGATCACACTATAAGGCTCTATGTTATACTGATCACACTATAAGGCTCTACTGATCACACTATAAGGCTCTATGTTCTACTGATCACACTATAAGGCTCTACTGATCACACTATAAGACTCTATGTTCTACTGATCACACTATAAGGCTCTACTGATCACACTATAAGGCTCTACTGATCACACTATAAGGCTCTATGTTATACTGATCACACTATAAGGCTCTATGTTATACTGATCACACTATAAGGCTCTATGTTCTACTGATCACACTATAAGGCTCTATGTTATACTGATCACACTATAAGGCTCTACTGATCACACTATAAGGCTCTATGTTATACTGATCACACTATAAGGCTCTACTGATCACACTATAAGGCTCTACTGATCACACTATAAGGCTCTACTGATCACACTATAAGACTCTACTGATCACACTATAAGGCTCTACTGATCACACTATAAGGCTCTATGTTCTACTGATCACACTATAAGGCTCTATGTTATACTGATCACACTATAAGGCTCTACTGATCACACTATAAGACTCTATGTGATACTGATCACACTATAAGACTCTATGTTCTACTGATCACTCTATAAGACTCTATGTTATACTGATCACACTATAAGGCTCTATGTTCTACTGATCACACTATAAGGCTCTACTGATCACACTATAAGGCTCTACTGATCACACTATAAGGCTCTACTGATCACACTATAAGACTCTATGTTATACTGATCACACTATAAGGCTCTATGCTCTACTGATCACACTATAAGGCTCTACTGATCACACTATAAGGCTCTACTGATCACACTATAAGGCTCTATGTTATACTGATCACACTATAAGGCTCTATGTTATACTGATCACACTATAAGGCTCTACTGATCACACTATAAGGCTCTACTGATCACACTATAAGGCTCTACTGATCACACTATAAGACTCTATGTTATACTGATCACACTATAAGACTCTATGTTATACTGATCACTCTATAAGACTCTATGTTATACTGATCACACTATAAGGCTCTATGTTATACTGATCACACTATAAGGCTCTACTGATCACACTATAAGGCTCTATGTTCTACTGATCACACTATAAGACTCTATGTTATACTGATCACACTATAAGACTCTATGTTCTACTGATCACACTATAAGACTCTACGTTCTACTGATCACACTATAAGGCTCTATGTTCTACTGATCACACTATAAGACTCTATGTTCTACTGATCACACTATAAGGCTCTACTGATCACACTATAAGGCTCTACGTTCTACTGATCACACTATAAGACTCTATGTTCTACTGATCACACTATAAGGCTCTACTGATCACACTATAAGGCTCTACTGATCACACTATAAGGCTCTATGTTCTACTGATCACACTATAAGGCTCTATGTTATACTGATCACACTATAAGGCTCTATGTTCTACTGATCACACTATAAGGCTCTACTGATCACACTATAAGACTCTATGTTCTACTGATCACACTATAAGGCTCTACTGATCACACTATAAGGCTCTACTGATCACACTATAAGGCTCTATGTTATACTGATCACACTATAAGGCTCTATGTTATACTGATCACACTATAAGGCTCTATGTTCTACTGATCACACTATAAGGCTCTATGTTATACTGATCACACTATAAGGCTCTACTGATCACACTATAAGGCTCTATGTTATACTGATCACACTATAAGGCTCTACTGATCACACTATAAGGCTCTACTGATCACACTATAAGGCTCTACTGATCACACTATAAGACTCTACTGATCACACTATAAGGCTCTACTGATCACACTATAAGGCTCTATGTTCTACTGATCACACTATAAGGCTCTATGTTCTACTGATCACTCTATAAGGCTCTATGTTATACTGATCACACTATAAGGCTCTACTGATCACACTATAAGACTCTATGTGATACTGATCTAACTATAAGACTCTATGTTCTACTGATCACACTATAAGACTCTACTGATCACACTATAAGGCTCTATGTTATACTGATCACACTATAAGGCTCTATGTTCTACTGATCACACTATAAGGCTCTACTGATCACACTATAAGGCTCTACTGATCACTATAAGGCTCTACTGATCACACTATAAGACTCTATGTTATACTGATCACACTATAAGGCTCTATGTTCTACTGATCACACTATAAGGCTCTACTGATCACACTATAAGGCTCTACTGATCACACTATAAGGCTCTATGTTATACTGATCACACTATAAGGCTCTATGTTATACTGATCACACTATAAGGCTCTACTGATCACACTATAAGGCTCTACTGATCACACTATAAGGCTCTACTGATCACACTATAAGACTCTATGTTATACTGATCACACTATAAGACTCTATGTTATACTGATCACTCTATAAGACTCTATGTTATACTGATCACTCTATAAGACTCTATGTTATACTGATCACACTATAAGGCTCTATGTTATACTGATCACACTATAAGGCTCTACTGATCACACTATAAGGCTCTATGTTATACTGATCACACTATAAGACTCTATGTTCTACTGATCACACTATAAGACTATGTGATACTGATCACACTATAAGGCTCTATGTGATACTGATCACACTATAAGGCTCTACTGATCACACTATAAGACTCTATATTATACTGATCACTCTATAAGGCTCTATGTTATACTGATCACACTATAAGGCTCTATGTGATACTGATCACACTATAAGGCTCTACTGATCACACTATAAGACTCTATGTTCTACTGATCACACTATAAGACTCTATGTGATACTGATCACACTATAAGGCTCTATATTATACTGATCACTCTATAAGGCTCTATGTTATACTGATCACACTATAAGGCTCTATGTTATACTGATCACACTATAAGGCTCTACTGATCACACTATAAGGCTCTATGTGATACTGATCACACTATAAGGCTCTACTGATCACACTATAAGACTCTATGTTCTACTGATCACACTATAAGGCTCTATGTTATACTGATCACACTATAAGGCTCTACTGATCACACTATAAGACTCTATGTTATAATGATCACACTATAAGGCTCTATGTTATACTGATCACACTATAAGGCTCTATGTTATACTGATCACACTATAAGGCTCTACTGATCACACTATAAGGCTCTATGTTATACTGATCACACTATAAGACTCTATGTGATACTGATCACACTATAAGGCTCTATGTTATACTGATCACACTATAAGGCTCTACTGATCACACTATAAGGCTCTATGTTATACTGATCACACTATAAGGCTCTATGTTATACTGATCACACTATAAGACTCTATGTTATACTGATCACTCTATAAGACTCTAAATTATACTGATCACACTATAAGACTATGTGATACTGATCACACTATAAGGCTCTATGTTATACTGATCACACTATAAGGCTCTATGTTATACTGATCACACTATAAGGCTCTACTGATCGATCTATAAGACTCTATGTTCTACTGATCACACTATAAGGCTCTACTGATCACACTATAAGGCTCTACTGATCACACTATAAGGCTCTATGTTATACTGATCACACTATAAGGCTCTATGTTCTACTGATCACACTATAAGGCTCTATGTTCTACTGATCACACTATAAGGCTCTATGTTATACTGATCACACTATAAGGCTCTACTGATCACTCTATAAGACTCTATGTTCTACTGATCACACTATAAGGCTCTATGTTATACTGATCACACTATAAGGCTCTACTGATCACTCTATAAGACTCTATGTTCTACTGATCACACTATAAGGCTCTATGTTCTACTGATCACACTATAAGGCTCTACTGGTTACACTGTAAGGCTCTACTGATCACACTATAAGGCTCTATGTTATACTGATCACACTATAAGACTCTATGTTAAACTGATCACACTATAAGGCTCTACTGATCACACTATAAGGCTCTATGTGATACTGATCACACTATAAGGCTCTATGTTATACTGATCACACTATAAGGCTCTATGTTATACTGATCACACTTTAAGACTCTATGTTATACTGATCACTCTATAAGGCTCTGCTGATCACACTATAAGGCTCTACTGATCACACTATAAGGCTCTACTGATCACACTATAAGGCTCTATGTTATACTGATCACACTATAAGGCTCTATGTTATACTGATCACTCTATAAGACTCTAAATTATACTGATCACACTATAAGACTCTACTGATCACACTATAAGGCTCTATGTTAAACTGATCACACTATAAGGCTCTATGTTCTACTGATCACACTATAAGGCTCTACTGATCACACTATAAGGCTCTATGTTCTACTGATCACACTATAAGGCTCTACTGATCACACTATAAGGCTCTATGTTCTACTGATCACACTATAAGGCTCTACTGATCACTCTATAAGACTCTATGTTCTACTGATCACACTATGAGACTCTACTGATCACACTATAAGACTCTACTGATCACACTATAAGGCTCTATGTTCTACTGATCACACTATAAGGCTCTATGTTATACTGATCACACTATAAGGCTCTACTGATCACACTATAAGGCTCTATGTTCTACTGATCACACTATAAGACTCTATGTTATACTGATCACTCTATAAGACTCTATGTTCTACTGTGTACGTACACTGCTGTACAGCATCTATTAGCTACATGATGACGTTCAACCACAACAAAAGACTTGGATTGAGCTAAAAGCGTGTTCCATTTTTAGCAGAAGTGTTTCCCTCTGGATGGATTTTGAAACATGATGCTTGGTTCCCAGCAGACGACGACTCAAAAGGAGCTGAACGGCAGCAAGACAACACACGGCTGTACAAGTGTTCCCTGAACATACTGTAATGTTTCTTTGTGAATGGTAATTTCATCGTGACCGTCAACTGATGATCACCATCATCTCTTAGCTACTGATACAGTTACAATAGATAATGGGATTTAACCAAAGGTTTTTGTTGGTGTCCGTTACTGGGAGTTACAGGATAGGTACTGTTTTGGTGTAGCGAGGACTTTTGGACCAACTTTATCTTGGCGATGCCGTCTTCGTCCTGGATTCGTTGGAAACAGGAGTCTCATAAAATGTTCGTGTTCAGTTGCAAAGTTGTCCCGTTTGAATTTAGAGAATACTCAGTTTATTATAATAAACATTATTTTATTAAAATAAACATTATTTTAACGGCGAAAGATAACACATTTTTTTGTGTGTTTGTTTGTAATTAATAAATAAAATAAAGTCAGACAGAACACCTCACCTCAGAAATGGCCTATAGAAGTTCTGAGATGACTGTGTGTTGGTCGTTCGAGGTAAACAAAGCAGTCAAGTTTTGTGGGCACGCGCCATCTACCTAGCGGGGTTGATATCTGCATTCTCTATGAACGCTGGACTTTGATATTCACTATGAGCAGACGAATACACACAAGAAGTCGAAAATTCCCAATTCTTAAAATGTGCTCGTTCCAGCTTGTGTGTCACGTTCCTGACCTATTTCTGTTAGTTTGTTGTATGTGTTAGTTGGTCAGGACGTGAGTTTGGGTGGGCATTCTATGTTTTCTGTTTCTATGTTGGTTTATGGGTTGCCTGGTATGGCTCTTAATTAGAGGCAGGTGTTTGGCGTTCCTCTAATTAAGAGTCATATTTAGGTAGGTTGTTTCACTGTGTTCATGGTGGGTGGTTGTCTCCTGTGTCTGTGTTTGTCGCACCATATGGGACTGTTCGGTTTGTTTGTTCTTCGTCATTTATGTGTAGGCTATTTTCCCTGTTCGTGCGTTCTCGTGTTTATGTCAGTTCGTCGTCCAGGTCTGTCAACACCGTTTGTTATTTTGGTAATTAGTCAAGTGTATTTCGTTTTCGTGTTTTTCCGTCTTTTCTTTAATAAATCATGTCTTCAAACTCCGCTGCATTTTGGTTCAATCCCTGCTCCTCCTCATCGGATGAAGAGGAGGAGGACAACCGTTACATTGTGGTTTTGGATAATGTCAATGATTATGACCTAAAAACCTAATGTTGTTAATATAGTAATGACTAATATATCGCGGCAGAGCCAGGGTGAAATTCCCCCCTTTAAATTCAATCTTTAGAAAGAGGTGAGGCGCTGAGTAACCTCTGGTGGCCGAGCGTTCCACTATGACGTGGCTCTAGTCATGACTGAGTGATGCATTACATTTGTTTTTGGTTTGGGTACCGTGAAGAAACCCATAGCTTCTGAAACTCATTCAATGGCCACACCCTTTTATACATCCTCTATACACAACTCTCATCATCGCTACTTTTTGGACATACTGGACATACTATAGAGGAAGTTTTAAAGTGTACAAAATATTTGGGTGTGTGGGTTGATGATAAGCTGAGCTTCAGTGTTCATGTGGAGAACTTGATAAGGAAGCTCAAGCTGAGAATAGGTTTTTAAAACCGGTATGATGTACATTACTCTCGGTTTTAGATTGTAGTGATGTTATATATATGCAGCCCTCAGCCACTACCCTGAGAGCACTTGATTCAGTGTATCATGCAGCCCTCAGCCACTACCCTGAGAGCACTTGATTCAGTCTATCATGCAGGCCTCAGCCACTACCCTGAGAGCACTTGATTCAGTGTATCATGCAGCCCTCAGCCACGACCCTGAGAGCACTTGATTCAGTGTATCAGTCAGCCCTCAGCCACGACCCTGAGAGCACTTGATTCAGTGTATCATGCAGCCCTCAGCCACGACCCTGAGAGCACTTGATTCAGTGTATCATGCAGCCCTCAGCCACTACACTGAGAGCACTTGATTCAGTGTATCATGCAGCCCTCAGCCACTACCCTGAGAGCACTTGATTCAGTGTATCATGCAGGCCTCAGCCACTACCCTGAGAGCCCTTGATTCAGTGTATCATGCAGCCCTCAGGTTCATTACAAATCAGAAACGTCTAACACATCATTGTGATCTCTACAGCGCTGTTGGCTGGTCGTCATTGTCCTTGCGTAGGCTTAAACACTGGTAGACACTGATTTATAAGGCCATGTTGGGTAAAATGACATTTTATCTTTGTTCTTTTTTAGTCAGGTCAGTAAATAAATATCAATTACGGTCCCATTCTGATTTGCTTCTAACAGTACCAACAATTAGAACAGGTCATGGTAGAAATAGTTTTAGTTACTCAGCTACGTGGTCCTGGAATTCTCTCCTGAATATTTTAAAATGTGATGATCTAGTTTCGTTGGTGGAGTTTAAACACCTGATCGATGTATATATCATAGAAGAGTGTATATATCATAGAAGAGTTTTTAGGCCAGCTGTTTTTAGTCAAGATGTTTGTGTTTTTAATGTAATATGTCATTGTTGTACTGTATTGTGTGTTTATAGTTTTGTTTAACGTTGTGTTAGTGTATGTAAGTTGTTTTGTCTGAAACGTTGTTCCCCCTGCTGCTATTGGACCAGGTCTCTCCTGGAAAAGAGATGTTATCTCAATGAGAAAAAACCTGTATAAATAAAGGTTAAATAAAATAAATATATATTGCTGTACAGGAGTCTACCCTCACCATCACTGCTTATTGCTGTTCAGTAGTCTACCCTCACCATCACTGCTTATTGCTGTGCAGTAGTCTACCCTCACCATCACTGCTTATTGCTGTTCAGTAGTCTACCCTCACCGTCACTGCTTATTCCTATTCAGTAGTCTACCCTCACCATCACTGCTTATTGCTGTTCAGTAGTCTACCCTCACCGTCACTGCTTATTGCTATTCAGTAGTCTACCCTCACCATCACTGCTTATTGCTGTTCAGTAGTCTACCCTCACCGTCACTGCTTATTGCTATTCAGTAGTCTACCCTCACCATCACTGCTTATTGCTATTCAGTAGTCTACCCTCACCATCACTGCTTATTGCTATTCAGTAGTCTACCCTCACCATCACTGCTTATTGCTATTCAGTAGTCTACCCTCACCGTCACTGCTTATTGCTATTCAGTAGTCTACCCCCACCGTCACTGCTTATTGCTGTGCAGTAGTCTACCCTCACCATCACTGCTTATTGCTATTCAGTAGTCTACCCTCACCGTCACTGCTTATTGCTGTGCAGGAGTCTACCCCCACCATCACTGCTTATTGCTGTACAGTAGTCTACCCCCACCATCACTGCTTATTGCTGTGCAGTAGTCTACCCCCACCATCACTGCTTATTGCTTACACGAGCAGTATTTCGTCCCTACTACGTCAAAAGACATCTTACTTTGAGATTGTAATATCAGAAATGATGGTGAACAGCTGAGAATTATGAAAATAAGATTTTTTTTCACCCGTTTTTTTAAAGCCCAGTCCCTCCATGGGATTTCAATGTTCCTGTACAGTAAATTAATTTATTTCAACATATTGATACAAATTCAATTAGTTTCCTTCATTTTACTGTCATCTCCCTATTATTTCTACCATCGCTGCATCTTCCCGATAGCCTGAATCACAAACCCATCTCAGCTGGAGAAGGCAGGGCTCCATCTCTCTCTACAATAAGTGTTTATCTAGTAACGTCACACTCTCATTCAGAGAAAACTGATCTGAATATTTTATATTATTATTATGGGCGACAGGTAGCCTAGCTGACGAGGTAAAAAATCTGTCGATGTGCCCTTGAGCAAGGGACTTAATCCTCATTGCTCCTGTAAGTCGCTCTGGATAAGAGCGACTGGTGAATGTATTGCAATGTATTAGGTGCTATTTGAGTATAGTTTGAATTTTGATTTGAGCTTCTATATAACGCTGTATTCAATCTAGGTTCAGTGAGAGAAGATATACAAGTTGCTCTGGATAAGACTTGTCTGCTAAAATGCTACATGTATACAAATGCTGTATCTAGTCAGTGTGCTCTACTCTATGTGAAAGGGTTGTTCTCTACACTGGCTGAGGTCTGGGTGGCACTCCAGTCAAGATGGAGGAGGAGGAGGAGGAGGGAGGAAGGAGGGAGGAGGAGGAGGAGGAGGAGGAGGAGGAGGAGGAGGAGGAGGAGAGAGGAAGGAAGGAAGGAGGGAGGAGGAGGAGGGAGGAGGGAGGAGGAGGAGATGGGAGGAGGAGGGAGGAGGGAGGAGGAGGAGGAAGGAGGAGGGAGATGTGTGTTTAGTAGAGACTAGATGACATAAGTGCTACACCTCACACGCCTTGCTGTATAACATGGAGAAAGAGAGAGAGAGGAAGAGAGAAGATGAATAAGGGTGGGTGGTAATTATGGGAGAACAAACAGAGAGGGGGTGCTAACAACTACCGATGCTGAGGGGGTGCTAACAACTACCGATGCTGAGGGGATAGCTAACAACTACCGATGCTGAGGGGATAGCTAACAACTACCGATGCTGAGGGGATAGCTAACAACTAGGCAAACACTGGTTGTGTCCCAAATAGCAACCTATATCCTATATAACAGGGCTATACAGACTATATCCTCTACAGACTATATCCTCTACAGACTATATCCTCTACAGACTATATCCTCTACAGACTATATCCTCTACAGACTATATCCTCTACAGACTATATCCTCTACAGACTATATCCTCTACAGACTATATCCTATACAGACTATATCCTCTACAGACTATTTCCTATACAGACTATATCCTCTACAGACTATATCCTATACAGACTATATCCTCTACAGACTATATCCTATATAACAGGGTGGTACAGACTATATCCTCTACAGACTATATCCTCTACAGACTATATCCTATATAACAGGGTGGTACAGACTATATCCTCTACAGACTATATCCTCTACAGACTATTTCCTATACAGACTATATCCTCTACAGACTATATCCTCTACAGACTATATCCTCTACAGACTATATCCTCTACAGACTATATCCTCTACAGACTATATCCTCTACAGACTATATCCTCTACAGACTATATCCTCTACAGACTATATCCTCTACAGACTATATCCTCTACAGACTATATCCTCTACAGACTATTTCCTATACAGACTATATCCTATACAGACTATATCCTCTACAGACTATATCCTCTACAGACTATATCCTCTACAGACTATATCCTCTACAGACTATATCCTCTACAGACTATATCCTCTACAGACTATATCCTCTACAGACTATATCCTCTACAGACTATATCCTATATAACAGGGTGGTACAGACTATATCCTATATAACAGGGTGGTACAGACTATATCCTCTACAGACTATATCCTATACAGACTATATCCTCTACAGACTATATCCTATACAGACTATATCCTCTACAGACTATATCCTCTACAGACTATATCCTATATAACAGGGTGGTACAGACTATATCCTATACAGACTATATCCTATACAGACTATATCCTCTACAGACTATATCCTCTACAGACTATATCCTATATAACAGGGTGGTACAGACTATATCCTCTACAGACTATATCCTATACAGACTATATCCTATACAGACTATATCCTATATAACAGGGTGGTACAGACTATATCCTCTACAGACTATATCCTCTACAGACTATATCCTCTACAGACTATATCCTCTACAGACTATATCCTCTACAGACTATATCCTATACAGACTATATCCTATACAGACTATATCCTATACAGACTATATCCTCTACAGACTATATCCTCTACAGACTATATCCTCTACAGACTATATCCTCTACAGACTATATCCTCTACAGACTATATCCTCTACAGACTATATCCTCTACAGACTATATCCTCTACAGACTATATCCTATACAGACTATATCCTCTACAGACTATATCCTCTACAGACTATATCCTATACAGACTATATCCTCTACAGACTATATCCTCTACAGACTATATCCTATACAGACTATATCCTATATAACAGGGTGGTACAGACTATATCCTCTACAGACTATATCCTATACAGACTATATCCTATACAGACTATATCCTCTACAGACTATATCCTATACAGACTATATCCTATACAGACTATATCCTCTACAGACTATATCCTATATAACAGGGTGGTACAGACTATATCCTATACAGACTATATCCTATACAGACTATATCCTCTACAGACTATATCCTCTACAGACTATATCCTATATAACAGGGTGGTACAGACTATATCCTCTACAGACTATATCCTCTACAGACTATATCCTATACAGACTATATCCTCTACAGACTATATCCTCTACAGACTATATCCTCTACAGACTATATCCTCTACAGACTATATCCTCTACAGACTATATCCTCTACAGACTATATCCTCTACAGACTATATCCTCTACAGACTATATCCTCTACAGACTATATCCTCTACAGACTATATCCTCTACAGACTATATCCTCTACAGACTATATCCTATACAGACTATATCCTCTACAGACTATATCCTATACAGACTATATCCTCTACAGACTATATCCTATATAACAGGGTGGTACAGACTATATCCTCTACAGACTATATCCTCTACAGACTATATCCTCTACAGACTATATCCTATATAACAGGGTGGTACAGACTATATCCTCTACAGACTATATCCTCTACAGACTATATCCTCTACAGACTATATCCTCTACAGACTATATCCTCTACAGACTATATCCTCTACAGTCTATATCCTATACAGACTATATCCTCTACAGACTATATCCTATACAGACTATATCCTCTACAGACTATATCCTCTACAGACTATATCCTCTACAGACTATATCCTCTACAGACTATATCCTCTACAGACTATATCCTCTACAGACTATATCCTCTACAGACTATATCCTATACAGACTATATCCTCTACAGACTATATCCTCTACAGACTATATCCTATACAGACTATATCCTCTACAGACTATATCCTCTACAGACTATATCCTCTACAGACTATATCCTCTACAGACTATATCCTCTACAGACTATATCCTCTACAGACTATATCCTATACAGACTATATCCTATACAGACTATATCCTATACAGACTATATCCTATACAGACTATATCCTATATAACAGGGTGGTACAGACTATATCCTCTACAGACTATATCCTCTACAGACTATATCCTCTACAGACTATATCCTCTACAGACTATATCCTATACAGACTATATCCTATACAGACTATGTCCTCTACAGACTATATCCTCTACAGACTATATCCTTGAAGGCTGTCAATTCAGGAAGTGATTTGCGGCCAACAAGGCAGAGCTCATCTCAGCCTATGCGTCCCTCCAGTCCCTCGACTTCCTGGCACTGACGGAAACATGGCTCACCACAGATAACACTGCTACTCCTACTGCTCTCTCTTCGTCTGCCCATGTGTTCTCGCACACCCCGAGACCTTCTGGTCAGCGGGGTGGTGGCACCGGGATCCTCATCTCTCCCAAGTGGTCATTCTCTCTTTCTCCCCTTACCCATCTGTCTATCGCCTCCTTTGAATTCCATGCTGTCACAGTTACCAGCCCTTTCAAGCTTAACATCCTTATCATTTATCGCCCTCCAGGTTCCCTTGGAGAGTTCATCAATGAGCTTGATGCCTTGATAAGCTCCTTTCCTGAGGACGGCTCACCTCTCACAGTTCTGGGTGACTTTAACCTCCCCATGTCTACCTTTGACTCATTCCTCTCTGCCTCCTTCTTCCCACTCCTCTCCTCTTTTGACCTCACCCTCTCACCTTCCCCCCCTACTCACAAGGCTGGCAATACGCTTGACCTCATCTTTACTAGATGCTGTTCTTCCACTAACCTCATTGCAACTCCCCTCCAAGTCTCCGACCACTACCTTGTATCCTTTTCCCTCTCGCTCTCATCCAACACTTCCCACACTGCCCCTACTCGGATGGTATCGCGCCGTCCCAACCTCCGCTCTCTCTCCCCCGCTACTCTCTCCTCTTCCATCCTATCATCTCTTCCCTCTGCCCAAACCTTCTCCAACCTATCTCCTGATTCTGCCTCCTCAACCCTCCTCTCCTCCCTCTCTGCATCCTTTGACTCTCTATGTCCCCTATCCTCCAGGCCGGCTCGGTCCTCCCCTCCCGCTCCGTGGCTCGACGACTCATTGCGAGCTCACAGAACAGGGCTCCGGGCAGCCGAGCGGAAATGGAGGAAAACTCGCCTCCCTGCGGACCTGGCATCCTTTCACTCCCTCCTCTCTACATTTTCCTCTTCTGTCTCTGCTGCTAAAGCCACTTTCTACCACTCTAAATTCCAAGCATCTGCCTCTAACCCTAGGAAGCTCTTTGCCACCTTCTCCTCCCTCCTGAATCCTCCTCCCCCTCCCCCCCCCTCCTCCCTCTCTGCAGACGACTTCGTCAACCATTTTGAAAAGAAGGTCGACGACATCCGATCCTCGTTTGCTAAGTCAAACGACACCGCTGGTTCTGCTCACACTGCCCAACCCTGTGCTTTGACCTCTTTCTCCCCTCTCTCTCCAGATGAAATCTCGCGTCTTGTGACGGCCGGCCGCCCAACAACCTGCCCGCTTGACCCTATCCCCTCCTCTCTCCTCCAGACCATTTCCGGAGACCTTCTACCTTACCTCACCTCGCTCATCAACTCATCCTTGACCGCTGGCTACGTCCCTTCCGTCTTCAAGAGAGCGAGAGTTGCACCCCTTCTGAAAAAACCTACACTCGATCCCTCCGATGTCAACAACTACAGACCAGTATCCCTTCTTTCTTTTCTCTCCAAAACTCTTGAACGTGCCGTCCTTGGCCAGCTCTCCTGCTATCTCTCTCAGAATGACCTTCTTGATCCAAATCAGTCAGGTTTCAAGACTAGTCACTCAACTGAGACTGCTCTTCTCTGTATCACGGAGGCGCTCCGCACTGCTAAAGCTAACTCTCTCTCCTCTGCTCTCATCCTTCTAGACCTATCGGCTGCCTTCGATACTGTGAACCATCAGATCCTCCTCTCCACCCTCTCCGAGTTGGGCATCTCCGGCGCGGCCCACGCTTGGATTGCGTCCTACCTGACAGGTCGCTCCTACCAGGTGGCGTGGCGAGAATCTGTCTCCTCACCACGCGCTCTCACCACTGGTGTCCCCCAGGGCTCTGTTCTAGGCCCTCTCCTATTCTCGCTATACACCAAGTCACTTGGCTCTGTCATAACCTCACATGGTCTCTCCTATCATTGCTATGCAGACGACACACAATTAATCTTCTCCTTTCCCCCTTCTGATGACCAGGTGGCGAATCGCATCTCTGCATGTCTGGCAGACATATCAGTGTGGATGACGGATCACCACCTCAAGCTGAACCTCGGCAAGACGGAGCTGCTCTTCCTCCCGGGGAAGGACTGTCCGTTCCATGATCTCGCCATCACGGTTGACAACTCCATTGTGTCCTCCTCCCAGAGCGCTAAGAACCTTGGCGTGATCCTGGACAACACCCTGTCGTTCTCCACCAACATCAAGGCGGTGGCCCGTTCCTGTAGGTTCATGCTCTACAACATCCGCAGAGTACGACCCTGCCTCACACAGGAAGCGGCGCAGGTCCTAATCCAGGCACTTGTCATCTCCCGTCTGGATTACTGCAACTCGCTGTTGGCTGGGCTCCCTGCCTGTGCCATTAAACCCCTACAACTCATCCAGAACGCCGCAGCCCGGCTGGTGTTCAACCTTCCCAAGTTCTCTCACGTCACCCCGCTCCTCCGCTCTCTCCACTGGCTTCCAGTTGAAGCTCGCATCCGCTACAAGACCATGGTGCTTGCCTACGGAGCTGTGAGGGGAACGGCACCTCAGTACCTTCAGGCTCTGATCAGGCCCTACACCCAAACAAGGGCACTGCGTTCATCCACCTCTGGCCTGCTCGCCTCCCTACCACTGAGGAAGTACAGTTCCCGCTCAGCCCAGTCAAAACTGTTCGCTGCTCTGGCACCCCAATGGTGGAACAAACTCCCTCACGACGCCAGGACAGCGGAGTCAATCACCACCTTCCGGAGACACCTGAAACCCCACCTCTTCAAGGAATACCTAGGATAAAGCAATCCTTCTGCCCCCCCCCCCCCCCCCCCCCCCTTAAAAGATCTAGATGCACTATTGTAAAGTGGCTGTTCCACTGGATGTCATAAGGTGAATGCACCAATTTGTAAGTCGCTCTGGATAAGAGCGTCTGCTAAATGACTTAAATGTAAATGTAAATGTAAATTTGAATTTAAAATCCCATTTTATATATTTATTTACATAAAAAGCTTCTCCAGTTAAGAACAAATTCATATTTATTCATATTCAGCCTACCAGGGAACAGTGGGTTAACTGCCTTGTTCAGGGGCAGAATGACAGATTTTTACCTTGTCAACTCAGGGATTCGATCTAGCAACCTTTTGGTTACTGGCCCAATGCTCTAACCACTAGTCAACCTGCCACTCCTTCCCAATTCCCCAGTTAATTGGGGAGTCATACAAAACAATTGGTCATTTTAATTGTCATTCAAAATATTTTAAAAAGTTCTTCCTGAATTGACTCCACGATGCTGCTATATGGTGAACTACTTCTGACCAGAGCCCTATGGGCCAAAAATAGTGCAATTAATAGGGAATACAAGACGGCGTAGCAGTGTAGACGTCTTTGTCCTGTCGTGTCCCGTGTCCCTTGTCCCTTGTATATATATTTTTACATCTTTTTCTTCGCATATCTTTTAAAAATACTTTCTTAACCCTCAACTTCTAAATACTCTCCTGCAACCCGCCTCACCCAATGTGGCGTGGATCTGCTTTTTTCTAAAGTATTTCTATTTACTTCTGATCTGGAATCCATCTACTGAAGATAGCCAGCTAACTGCCTACTAGCTATCAGTTAGCAAACCATTGCTAGCGGTCATCAGCTAACCTTTAGCTCGGAAAGCTCTCGCTAGTTCGAACAACGTGACTAAAACCAGAGCATAACGGACCTATTTCTCTCCATATCCCCGGATTCCTACCGCAAACTCTGAACATTTTCATCTGGATCTTCGCAACTAGCTAACCACAATCCCGGGTGACCACTCCTGGCTAGCGTTTCCATCCCGGAGCAGGCACCGGAGCAGGCACCAATTAGCCTGAAGCTAATTGGCTAGGGCTCCTGTGCTACCACTGAAGCCCACTCCTGGGCTACAAGACCCGGACCCATTTACTGCCGGTACGGAGCACGGAACCCCGCCTATCCTCTATGACTGGAATACCGACATAATCTGCCCGGGGACTCCAACAGGCCCCTCAGGCGTGACGCCCGCTGAAGGCCCATTCTGCTAACCTACTAGGACTGTTAGCTACCTAGAGCTACCTGGAACCCTGCTAATTCCACGACTGGTCTATCGACGTCACCGCACGAAGAGGCAAAAACAGACTTCCCCCCCATCGCGACGTCCCCCAAAGGCTAACTTGCCTGCCCCGGTCTGCTAACTGCTAGCTTATCTTGCAGCTAGCGCAGCCAGGAAGCTAGCACCAGTTAGCAAACACAATTCTACAATTCACAACCTCTCTTTCGCCATCGCTATCCGGCTTGGATTCTCTGTCGACACGACCACGTCTGGTTTGCAGACGTGCCCTCAACCGGTGCCCTCAACCGGCCTCCGTCTGAGCAGACCCCCTCCGTCTGAGCAGACCACCCCCCCGGGCTACTAACTTTAAACGCGTGCTAGCTTAGTGGAGGCCTCACTACTCCATCTACGGCTGCCCCCTGGACACTATGATCACTTGGCTACATAGCTGATGCCTGCTTGACTGTCCATTAATTCACGGTACTCCATTCTGTTTATTTGTGTTTTATCTGTCGGCTCTGTGCCTTAACTCAGGATCTGTGTGTAGTTAATCCGACCCTCTCTGCCCAGTCGTCGCCATTTTTACCTTCTGTTGCTGTGTTAGCTGACTAGCTGCTGTTATCTCACCTGCTGTTTTAGCTAGCTCTCCCAATCATGACCTGCAATCACTTTATGCCTTATTGTATGTCTCTCTCAAATATCAATATGCCTTGCATACTGTTGTTCAGGCTAGTTATCATTGTTTTGGTTTGCAATGGACCCCGTAGTTCCACTCTCCGTACCTCTGATACCTCCTTTGTCCCACCCCCCACACATGCGGTGACCTCACCCATTGAGACCAGCATGTCCAGAGATACAACCTCTCTTATCATCACCCAGTGCCTGGGCTTGCCTCCGCTGTACCCGTGCCCCACCATACCCTGGTCTGCACATTATGCCCAGAATCTATTCTACCACGCCCATAAATCTGCTCCTTTTATTCCTTGTCCCCAACGCTCTAGGCGACCAGTTTTGATAGCCTGCAGGACCCTCATCCTACTACTACTCTGTTCCTCGGGTGATGTGGAGGTAAACCCAGGCCCTGCATGTCCCCAGTCACCCTCATTTGTTGACTTCTGTGATCGAAAAAGCCTTGGCCTCATGCATGTCAATATCAGAAGCCTCCTCCCTAAGTTTGCCTTACTCACCGCTTTAGCACACTCTGCCAACCCTGATGTCCTTGCCGTGTCTGAATCCTGGCTTAGGAAGGCCACCAAAAACTCTGAGATTTCCATACCCAACTATAACACTTTCCGTCAAGATAGAACTGCCAAAGGGGGAGGAGTTGCAATCTACTGCAAAGATAGCCTGCAAAGTTCTGTCATACTTTCCAAGTCTATGCCCAAACAGTTCGAACTTCTAATTTTAAAAATTAATCTCTCCAGAAATAAGTCTCTCACTGTTGCCGCCTGCTACCGACCCCCCTCAGCTCCCAGCTGTGCCCTGGACACCATCTGTGAATTGATCGCTCCCCATCTAGCTTCAGAGTTTGTTCTGTTAGGTGACCTAAACTGGGATATGCTTAACACCCCGGCAGTCCTACAATCTAAGCTTGATGCCCTCAATCTCACACAAATCATCAAGGAACCCACCAGGTACAACCCTAAATCCGTAAACATGGGCACCCTAATAGACATTATCCTGACCAACTTGCACTCGAAATACACCTCTGCTGTCTTCAATCAAGATCTCAGCGATCACTGCCTCATTGCCTGTATCCGCCACGGGTCCACGGTCAAACGACCACCCCTCATCACTGTCAAACGCTCCCTGAAACACTTCTGCGAGCAGGCCTTTCTAATCGACCTGGCCCGGGTACCCTGGAAGGATATTGACCTCATCCCGTCAGTTGAGGATGCCTGGTCATTCTTTAAAAGTTACTTCCTCACCATATTAGACAAGCATGCTCCGTTCAAAAAATGCAGAACCAAGAACAGATATAGCCCTTGGTTCACTCCAGACCTGACTGCCCTGGACCAGCACAAAAACATCCTGTGGCGAACTGCAACAGCATCGAAGAGCCCCCGTGATCTGCAACTGTTCAGGGAAGTCAGGAACCAATACACGCAGTCAGTCAGGAAAGCAAAGGCCAGCTTTTTCAAGCAGAAATTTGCATCCTGTAGCTCTAACTCCAAAAAGTTCTGGGATACTGTAAAGTCCATGGAAAACAAGAGCACCTCCTCCCAGCTGCCCACTGCACTGAGGCTAGATAACACGGTCACCACTGATAAGTCCGTGATAATCGAAAACTTCAACAAACATTTCTCAATGGCTGGCCATGCCTTCCACCTGGCGACTCCAACCTTGGCCAACAGCCCCGCCCCCCCCGCTGCTACTCGCCCAAGCCTCCCCAGCTTCTCCTTTACCCATATCCAGATAGCAGATGTTCTGAAAGAGCTGGAAAACCTGGACCCATACAAATCAGCTGGGCTTGACAATCTGGACCCCCTATTTCTGAAACTGTCCGCCGCCATTGTCGCACCCCCTATTACCAGCCTGTTCAACCTCTCCTTCGTATCATCTGAGATCCCCAAGGATTGGAAAGCTGCCGCTGTCATCCCCCTCTTCAAAGGGGGAGACACCCTGGACCCAAACTGTTACAGACCTATATCCATCCTGCCCTGCCTAGCTAAGGTCTTCGAAAGCCAAGTCAACAAACAGATCACTGACCATCTCGAATCCCACCGTACCTTCTCCGCTGTGCAATCCGGTTTCCGAGCCGGTCACGGGTGCACCTCAGCCACGCTCAAGGTACTAAACGATATCATAACCGCCATCGATAAAAGACATTACTGTGCAGCCGTCTTCATCGACCTGGCCAAGGCTTTCGACTCTGTCAATCACCATATTCTTATCGGCAGACTCAATAGCCTCGGTTTTTCTAATGACTGCCTTGCCTGGTTCACCAACTACTTTGCAGACAGAGTTCAGTGTGTCAAATCGGAGGGCATGTTGTCCGGTCCTCTGGCAGTCTCTATGGGGGTACCACAGGGTTCAATTCTCGGGCCGACTCTTTTCTCTGTATACATCAATGATGTTGCTCTTGCTGCGGGCGATTCCCTGATCCACCTCTACGCAGACGACACCATTCTGTATACTTCCGGCCCTTCCCTGGACACTGTGCTATCTAACCTCCAAACGAGCTTCAATGCCATACAACACTCCTTCCGTGGCCTCCAACTGCTCTTAAACGCTAGTAAAACCAAATGCATGCTTTTCAACCGCTCGCTGCCTGCACCCGCACGCCCGACTAGCATCACCACCCTGGACGGTTCCGACCTAGAATATGTGGACATCTATAAGTACCTAGGTGTGTGGCTAGACTGCAAACTCTCCTTCCAGACTCATATCAAACATCTCCAATTCAAAATCAAATCTAGAGTCGGCTTTCTATTCCGGAACAAAGCCTCCTTCACTCACGCCGCCAAACTTACCCTAGTAAAACTGACTATCCTACCGATCCTCGACTTCGGCGATGTCATCTACAAAATAGCTTCCAATACTCTACTCAGCAAACTGGATGCAGTTTATCACAGTGCCATCCGTTTTGTTACTAAAGCACCTTATACGACCCACCACTGCGACCTGTATGCCCTAGTCGGCTGGCCCTCGCTACATGTTCGTCGTCAGACCCACTGGCTCCAGGTCATCTACAAGGCTATGCTAGGTAAAGTGCCGCCTTATCTCAGTTCACTGGTCACGATGGCTACACCCACCCGTAGCACGCGCTCCAGCAGGTGTATCTCACTGATCATCCCTAAAGCCAAAACCTCATTTGGACGCCTTTCCTTCCAGTTCTCTGCTGCCTGCGACTGGAACGAATTGCAAAAATCTCTGAAGTTGGAGACTTTTATCTCCCTCAACAACTTTAAAAATCTGCTATCCGAGCAGCTAACCAATCGCTGCAGCTGTACATAGTCCATCTGTAAACTACCCACCCAACTTACCTACCTCACCCCCATACTGCTTTTATTTATTTACTTTTCTGCTCTTTTGCACACCAGTATCTCTTCTTGCACATGATCATCTGATGATTTATCACTCCAGTGTTAATCTGCTAAATTGTAATTATTCGATTTATTGCCTACCTCATGCCTTTTGCACACATTGTATATAGATTCTCTTTTTTCTACCATGTTATTGACTTGTCTATTGTTTACTCCATGTGTAACTCTGTTGTTGTCTGTTCACACTGCTATGCTTTATCTTGGCCAGGTCGCAGTTGCAAATGAGAACTTGTTCTCAGCTAGCTACCTGGTTAAATAAAGGTGAAATAAAAATAAAATAAAATAAAACACTGCGATTTGGGATGGCAACCCTAACGTATCTGGGTGCAGTGGAACAGATTCACCAGCAGGTGGCACCACTGACCTTCTAACGTAGTCAACTGACCACAGGCTGTGAAGACTGAAATATCTGCAGTTCTGTACGCCATTCACTTATCATGCATATCAACCAACAATGAGATTGAGTTGAATTACAGATGACTGATTGGGGGTGTTTGTTATCAGATTTAACATTACATGGGGTTACGTCCCAAATGTAACCTTATTACCCATAGTGCAACACTATGAGTCCTGGTCTAAAGGAGTGCACTATGTAGGGAATAGGGTGCCATAGGGCTCTGGTCTAAAGTAGTGCACTATGTAGGGAATAGGGTGCCATAGGGCTCTGGTCTAAAGTAGTGCACTATGTAGGGAATAGGGTGCCATAGGGCTCTGGTCTAAAGGAGTGCACTATGTAGGGAATAGGGTGCCAATTGGGACACACATTGTACTCCTGGCTTTGGCCACCTCTCAGTCAAGAACAGGTATAAACTGGCATTACCATCAGGCCAGCAAAAATAGTTGGCAGCTCCAAGAACAAATATTCTACCGTTATTGTAACTACAAACATTGTACTGTTATTGTAAATACAACCATTGTACTGTTATTGTAAATACAAACATTGTACTGTTATTGTAAATACAACCATTGTACCGTTATTGTAAATACAAATATTCTACCGTTATTGTAACGACAAATATTCTACCGTTATTGTAACTACAAACATTGTACTGTTATTGTAAATAAAAACATTGTACTGTTATTGTAAATAAAAACATTGTACCTCAAACCCAGTTCCATTTAAAGCTGGGACACCAGGTGGGTACAATTAATGATCAAGTAGAACAGAAATCCATCAGTACTCCGGACCTCATAGGGTAAGATTTGAATCTCCCTGGGCTGGAAAGTAAAAAGGTACCTCAAATAAAAGGTAACCTAGGAGGGCACTAAATATTATGGTCCATTAAAGGGTAGGTAAGGAGGCTACTAAATATTAGGGTCCATTAAAGTGTAGGTAAGGAGGGCACTAATATTAGGGTCCATTAAAGGGTAGGTAAGGAGGCTACTAAATATTAGGGTCCATTAAAGGGTAGGTAAGGAGGCTACTAAATATTAGGGTCCATTAAAGGGTAGGTAAGGAGGCTACTAAATATTAGGGTCCATTAAAGGGTAGGTAAGGAGGCTACTAAATATTAGGGTCCATTAAAGGGTAGGTAAGGAGGCTACTAAATGTTATGGTCCATTAAAGGGTAGATAAGGAGGCTACTAAATATTAGGGTCCATTAAAGGGTAGGTAAGGAGGGCACTAAATATTATGGTCCATTAAAGGGTAGATAAGGAGGCTACTAAATATTAGGGTCCATTAAAGGGTAGGTAAGGAGACTACTAAATATTATGGCCCATTAAAGGGTAGTTAAGGAGGCTACTAAATATTAGGGTCCATTAAAGGGTAGGTAAGGAGGCTACTAAATATTAGGGTCCATTAAAGGGTAGGTAAGGAGGCTACTAAATATTAGGGTCCATTAAAGGGTAGGTAAGGAGGCTACTAAATGTTATGGTCCATTAAAGGGTAGATAAGGAGGCTACTAAATATTAGGGTCCATTAAAGGGTAGGTAAGGAGGGCACTAAATATTAGGGTCCATTAAAAGGTAGATAAGGAGGCTACTAAATAGTAGGGTCCATTAAAGGGTAGGTAAGGAGACTACTAAATATTATGGCCCATTAAAGGGTAGATAAGGAGGCTACTAAATATTAGGGTCCATTAAAGGGTAGGTAAGGAGGCTACTAAATATTATGGCCCATTAAAGGGTAGGTAAGGAGGCTATTAAATATTATGGTCCACTAAAGGGTAGGTAAGGAGGCTACTAAATATTATGGCCCATTAAAGGGTAGGTAAGGAGGCTACTAAATATTATGGTCCATTAAAGGGTAGGTAAGGAGGGCACTAAATATTATGGCCCATTAAAGGGTAGGTAAGGAGGCTACTAAATATTATGGTCCATTAAAGGGTAGGTAAGGAGGGCACTAAATATTATGGCCCATTAAAGGGTAGATAAGGAGGCTACTAAATATTATGGTCCACTAAAGGGTAGGTAAGGAGGCTACTAAATATTAGGGTCCATTAAAGGGTAGGTAAGGAGGCTACTAAATATTATGGTCCATTAAAGGGTAGGTAAGGAGACTACTAAATATTATGGTCCATTAAAGGGTAGTTAAGGAGGCTACTAAATATTAGGGTCCATTAAAGGGTAAATAAGGAGGCTACTAAATATTAGGGTAAATTAAAGGGTAGGTTTCACTATATTCCTTCGCAAAACCGTTTTGTGGTATTCCACCTAACAGTCTCCATAAGAGCACACACAATGAAAAGATGCTATGAAGACATTGAAAAGACGTTGAAAAGAAGTTGAAAGACATTGAAAAGAAGTTGAAAGACATTGAAAAGACGTTGAAAAGAAGTGGAAAAGACATTGAGAAGACGTTGAAAAGACGTTGAAAATACATAAAATACGTCTTTCAACCAATCTTGCTGACAATATGATAACATAAATTTAAATTCAGACTTTAGTTGTCAAAAAAGAAAACCAGATGTTTATTCAGTGTTCAGAGATGATATCTCTGTCTGTGTCCTCTCCAGTCCTCTCCAGTCCCAATAGATAGTAGTAATAATAGATAGTTAGATAGATAGATACCAATCGTGTTGACGGTCCTCTCCAGTCCTCTCCAGTCCCAATAGATAGTAGTAATAATAGATAGTTAGATAGATAGATACCAATCGTGTTGACGGTCCTTTCCAGTCCTCTCCAGTCCTCGCCGGTCCTCTCCGGTCCTCTCCAGTCCTCTCCGGTCCTCTCTAGTCCTCTCCAGTCCTCTCCAGTCCTCACCGGTCCTCTCCGGTCCTCTCCGGTCCTCTCCAGTCCTCTCCAGTCCCAATAGAGATATCAAGGAGTCAACGTTAGACTGGCTTTTTCTGAAATGGATCAAATCCAAACAAATTCCTCATCAATCTACACACAAGACCCCATAATGAGAGAGAAAAAACAAATGTATTAAAATAAAAAAACAGAAATACCTTATTTACATAAGTATTCAGACCCTTTGCTATGAGACTGGAAATTGAGCTCAGGTGCATCCTGTTTCCATTGATCATCCTTGAGATGTTTCTACAACTTGATTGGAGTCCACCTGTGTTAAATTCAATTGATTGGACATGATTTGGAATGGCACACACCTGTCTATATAAGGTCCCATTGTTGACAGTGCATGTCAGAGCAAAAACCAAGCCATGAGGTCGAAGGAATTGTCATTAGAGCTCCGAGACAGAATTGTGTCGAGGCACAGATCTGGGGAAGGGTACCAAGAACACAGTAGTCTCCATCATTCTAAAATGGAATAAGTTTAGAACCACCAAGACTCTTCCTAGAGCTGGCCGCCCGGCCAAACTGAGCAATCGGGGGAGAAGGGCCTAGGACAGAGAGGTGACTAAGAATCCGATGGTCACTCTGACAGAGCTCTAGAGTACCTCTGTGGAGATGGGAGAACCTTCCAGAAGGACAACCATCTCTGCAGCACTCCACCAATCAGGCCTTTAAGATAGAGTGGCCAGACGGAAGCCACTCCTCAGTAAAAGGCACATGACCGCCCACATGGAGTTTGCCAAAAGGCACCTAAAGACTCTCAGACCATGAGAAACAAGATTCTCTGGTCTCATGAAACCAAGACAGAACTCATTGATCTGAATGCCAAGCATCACGTCTGGAGGAAACCTGGCACCATCCCTACGGTGAAGCATGGTGGTGGCAGCATCATGCTGTGGGGATGTTTTTCAGGGGTAGGGACTGGGAGACTAGTCAGGATCGAGGGAAAGATGAACGGAGCAAAGTAGAGAGAGATCCTTGAAGTAAACCTGTTCCAGAGCACTCAGGACCTCAAACTGGGTCGAAGGTTCACCTTCCAAAAGGACAATTATCCTAAGCACACAGCCAAGACAATGCAGGTGTGGCTTTGGGACAAGTCTCTGAATGTCCTTGAGTGGCCTAGCCAGAGCCCGGACTTGAACCCAATCGAACATCTCTGGAGAGACTTGAAAATAACTGTGCAGCAACACTCCCCATCCAACCTGACAGAGCCTGAGAGGATCTGCAGAGAAGAATTGGAGAAACTCCCCAAATACAGGTGTGCCAAGCTTGTGGCGTCATACCCAAGAAGACTCGAGGCTGTAATCACTGCCAAAGGTGCTTCAACAAAGTTCTGATAAAGGGTCTGAATACTTACGTAAATGTGATATTTCAGTTTTGTATTTGTTATAAATTTGCCTACATTTACAAAAGCCTGTTTTTGCTTTGTCATTATGGGGTATTGTGTGAAGATTGATGAGGGGGGGGGGGGGGGGACTATTTAATACATTTTAGAATAAGGCTGTAACCTTAACAAAATGTGGAAAAAGTCAAATAATATATACTTCCTACTTTTATATACTTTAATAAATACTTTCCGAATGCACAGTATATCCATGGGGCCTGTCAAAAACATTATGATAATTGTGTTGGGCCTTCGTTCCAGACAGCGGCTCATTGTGAGGCTGAGACCTGCAGATAAATGTCACTCGGAGAGAGAGCCAACTAATAGCTCATTACTGATCATCACAACCACAGCAGATAGGGATCCTTAGCTTTAGACGGAAGAGACATTGCACTAGTCTCAAATGCCACCCTGTTCCCTATACAGTGCACTTAAAAAAGTAGTGCACTTAAAAAAGTAGTGCACTTAAAAAAGTAGTGCACTATACAGGGGGGGGGGTGTTGGCCTCTGTTTAAATAACAGTATAATACAGTGACAATCTGGATCCTCTATAGTTTCCAGAGAATGAAGTTAGCTAACCAACAGTAGACTATAGCTCTGGTCCTGCTAAACCAACAGTAGACTATAGCTCTGGTTCTGCTAAACCAACAGTAGACTATAGCTCTGGTCCTGCTAAACCAACAGTAGACTATAGCTCTGGTTCTGCTAAACCAACAGTAGACTATAGCTCTGGTCCTGCTAAACCAACAGTAGACTATAGCTCTGGTCCTGCTAAACCAACAGTAGACTATAGCTCTCGTCCTGCTAAACCAACAGTAGACTATAGCTCTGGTCCTGCTAAACCAACAGTAGACTATAGCTCTCGTCCTGCTAAACCAACAGTAGACTATAGCTCTCGTCCTGCTAAACCAACAGTAGACTATAGCTCTGGTCCTGCTAAACCAACAGTAGACTATAGCTCTGGTCCTGCTAAACCAACAGTAGACTATAGCTCTGGTCCTGCTAAACCAACAGTAGACTATAGCTCTGGTTCTGCTAAACCAACAGTAGACTATAGCTCTGGTCCTGCTAAACCAACAGTAGACTATAGCTCTGGTTCTGCTAAACCAACAGTAGACTATAGCTCTGGTCCTGCTAAACCAACAGTAGACTATAGACTGGTCCTGCTAAACCAACAGTAGACTATAGACTGGCCCTGCTAAACCAACAGTAGACTATAGCTCTGGTCCTGCTAAACCAACAGTAGACTATAGCTCTGGTCCTGCTAAACCAACAGTAGACTATAGCTCTGGTCCTGCTAAACCAACAGTAGACTATAGGTCCTGCTAAACCAACAGTAGACTATAGCTCTCGTCCTGCTAAACCAACAGTAGACTATAGCTCTGGTCCTGCTAAACCAACAGTAGACTATAACAGTAGACTATAGACTGGTCCTGCTAAACCAACAGTAGACTATAGCTCTGGTCCTGCTAAACCAACAGTAGACTATAGCTCTGGTCCTGCTAAACCAACAGTAGACTATAGCTCTGGTCCTGCTAAACCAACAGTAGACTATAGGTCCTGCTAAACCAACAGTAGACTATAGCTCTGGTCCTGCTAAACCAACAGTAGACTATAGGTCCTGCTAAACCAACAGTAGACTATAGCTCTGGTCCTGCTAAACCAACAGTAGACTATAGGTCCTGCTAAACCAACAGTAGACTATAGCTCTGGTCCTGCTAAACCAACAGTAGACTATAGCTCTGGTCCTGCTAAACCAACAGTAGACTATAGCTCTGGTCCTGCTAAACCAACAGTAGACTATAGCTCTGGTCCTGCTAAACCAACAGTAGAATATAGACTGGTCCTGCTAAACCAACAGTAGACTATAACAGTAGACTATAGACTGGTCCTGCTAAACCAACAGTAGACTATAGCTCTGGTCCTGCTAAACCAACAGTAGACTATAGCTCTGGTCCTGCTAAACCAACAGTAGACTATAGCTCTGGTCCTGCTAAACCAACAGTAGACTATAGCTCTGGTCCTGCTAAACCAACAGTAGACTATAGCTCTGGTCCTGCTAAACCAACAGTAGACTATAGCTCTGGTCCTGCTAAACCAACAGTAGACTATAGACTGGTGTCCTGCTAAACCAACAGTAGACTATAGCTCTGGTCCTGCTAAACCAACAGTAGACTATAGCTCTGGTCCTGCTAAACCAACAGTAGACTATAGCTCTGGTCCTGCTAAACCAACAGTAGACTATAGCTCTGGTCCTGCTAAACCAACAGTAGACTATAGCTCTGGTCCTGCTAAACCAACAGTAGACTATAGCTCTGGTCCTGCTAAACCAACAGTAGACTATAGCTCTGGTCCTGCTAAACCAACAGTAGACTATAGCTCTGGTCCTGCTAAACCAACAGTAGACTATAGCTCTGGTCCTGCTAAACCAACAGTAGACTATAGCTCTGGTCCTGCTAAACCAACAGTAGACTATAGCTCTGGTCCTGCTAAACCAACAGTAGACTATAGCTCTGGTCCTGCTAAACCAACAGTAGACTATAGCTCTGGTCCTGCTAAACCAACAGTAGACTATAGCTCTGGTCCTGCTAAACCAACAGTAGACTATAGACTGGTGTCCAGTTCTATGGTCCACGAGATATTATAACATGTTTTACAGAATGTTACATTATTCTGTCAGCAACTGTTAATGAAGAGGATATTTCAACAGAATATCTGGGATGATATAATCCTCTTCGTAAACAGTTGCTGAAGCAATAATCTAATAAAACGTAAGTAGAGTGTAGACCTTGAATGTGCCCTGCTCTCTGAGTCGAGATAAAGAAGGTGGGTGGGTGACTGAGTGCGTCCGCAACGAGCAATGTTCTCACACACTGCCTGCTGCTGCTGGGAAAACGAGTCAACCGTCATATTTTACAAATCAAAAGGTTTCAAATTTAATTAAAGATTTTTCAACTTTGAGGTGAGTAAAACATTATTTAAACACTTACATTTTTTTATATATATATAGTTATCGCTGGTAATGTATGTCAATTTAACATAAAACAAGACTACAACAATGTAAGTAATACAAAATGAAAGAAAAAGTTAAAAGTTTGCGATACCTTGTCAATGGATCATGCTGCTCTTTTGTGTATTCCACAGGTGGTATTTGAACAGTTTGGGATTCCTGGTAATAAATAATGAAAATTCACAACATGTAATTGCTTAGGAAATAGGCTACTATCATAAGCATGATCGAATAGCTTTAATTTCATGGTTTTTAAAAATCATATTATACCCAGCTAACACACATTCTGAGAACAATATGGTTCTTAGAGCATGGTGAGAGTGTGGTTTTCCTATGGTTATTTAGCATACAACCTTCCCACAACGTTCTGGAAATGGTGCAGAATAGTTGCTTGGCTTTGGTACATTTAAGGAACTTTACAAAATAACGTTACTTTCTTGGCATTTCATTACTCTAACAGAACGTTTCCCATAAGTTCAAACAGGGTTAAGTTTTCCAAAAAATGTGTTCATGGTTCTAGGAATGTTCTCCAACTGGTTTGACATTGGGATCGTTCTCAAAACGTTCAGAGAACGTTAAGAAACAACGTTCTCCTGTGAGAATTTCAATACTTCGGCATAATGATTCTACCAGGTTCCCTCGTGGTTATATTTAAAATAATGTTCTCAGTACGTTCAGAAAACATTAGTAATGTAAAAAAAAAAAAACGTTTTTAAGAGTGTTATTGAAATACACACATTTCGGTCTCAGCATCAACACATCCGTGTTCAGGAGTGTTGGCCACAACCACTAATTGCCCACACCTGATCTCAATTTTATTGAGTGGTTGTTTACGTTGAAATGGTGTCCGTTTGAATAGACTAAAATTAACAGCTTTGTAAAACAAAAACAAAAAATACATGTCATTCTAGCTCCATCTTCGTGGCGCAGTGGACTAATTC
This sequence comes from Salvelinus fontinalis, assembly GCF_029448725.1. Lineage (NCBI taxonomy): Eukaryota > Metazoa > Chordata > Actinopteri > Salmoniformes > Salmonidae > Salvelinus > Salvelinus fontinalis. The sequence continues at coordinate 57,821,424 of NC_074682.1, read as the reverse complement.
CATGGCTAGAGAATCAAAGATCATAGGTTTAAATCTCACTGACGCTGTGCCACAACAAAAAATAAATGTGTATGCATGATTAATGACAAAACAGATATATTTCTATGTGTCCTATCTTTCACCTAACCTAGCAGTGTTATTAAAATCCTTATTGAAACATTCAGTGAAAGTTTTTTAAGGAAGTTATTCAAAAACCTTGTTTCTGTTATCAGAATGTTAATAAAACCTCCAGGAAAACTTTCAGGGAACCATAGTAAAACGTTTTCAGAACCCCCCTGGAACCATAGTAAAATGTTCTCAGAACCCCCCTGGAACCATAGTAAAACGTTCTCAGAACCTCCCTGGAACCATAGTAAAACGTTCTGAGAACCTCCCTGGAACCATATTAAAATGTTCCCAGAACTCCCCTGGAACCATAGTAAAATATTCTCAGAACCCCCCTGGAACCACAGTAAAACGTTCTCAGAACGCCCTGGAACCATAGTAAAATATTCTCAGAGCTCTCCTGGAACCACAGTAAAACGTTCTCAGAACTCCCCTGGAACCACAGTAAAATGTTCTCAGAACCTCCCTGGAACCATATTAAAACGTTCTCAGAACTTCCCTGGAACCATAGTCAAATGTTCCCAGAACCCCCCTGGAACCATAGTCAAATGTTCCCAGAACCCCCCTGGAACCATATTAAAACGTTCTCAGAACCCCCCTGGAGCCATATTAAAATGTTCTCAGAACCCCCCTGGAGCCATATTAAAATGTTCTCAGAACCCCCCTGGAACCATAGTAAAACGTTCTCAGAACCTCCCTGGAACCATATTAAAATGTTCTCAGAACCCCCCTGGAGCCATATTAAAATGTTCTCAGAACCCCCCTGGAACCATAGTAAAACGTTCTCAGAACCTCCCTGGAACCATAGTAAAACGTTCTCAGAACCCCCCTGCAACCTAAATTATTGTTCCCATAACAGGCAAAATGTTCACTTCCATTCTCAGAACATTTTTAAAAAACATTAAATTTTACTGGTCAGGAAACGTATGCATTGTTCCCAGAACCAATGGGAAGCCAAAAACGTACGTTCCCACAAGTTCCAAGGACCCAAATGTGCTATCTGGGTAATTGCCTCTGAATAATTAGGCTACTGAGCAACAGACTGTTGAATGTTGTTGTGCTCTTTTGGTCAGAAAACCCAACACCTAGCGACCTCATCTTTGGGTTAAGGTTGGTAAAGTATTGACGATGCAATTTGTTAGAAAAAAAAAACCCGAAAACGAAATATTTACTTCATGGCTGGTTTCCATGTATACATGTTGGGATCTCTGTGTAAACACACACGGGTGAAAAAGGTTCCCAACACAAACAAGTAGCTTATAGTTTTCTTAACAGATGGTTATGAATCAGATAGTATAACCTTGAGTTGCTTGCTGTGTGATTCATCATACCAAAAATGTGAAATGGCTCCCGAGTAGTGCAGCGGTCTAAGGCACTGCATCTCAGTGCAAGAGGTGTTGCTACAGTCCCTGGTTCGAATCCAGGCTATAATCACCTCAGCCCGTGATTGGGAGTCCCGCAGGGCGACGCACAATTGGCCCAGCGTTGCCGGGGGTGGGGCCGTCATTGTTAATACGAATTTGTTCTCATTAACTGACTTGACTAGTTAAATAAACGATTAACTGATGTGTCCTTTAATAGGTTTTGTCTATGCTTATTGTTAGTCACTGAACTAGACAGAAATAAAAAGCTGGTACCATTGTCAGAAAAGCTTTTTAGTTATTTTAAAAGCCTCCTTACCCTCTTATCTTAATTGTTCTTAAGGTCCTGCGACCACAGACCGAAACAACAATTTGGACATTTTTGGTCGTCTTAATATGAGCACTTTCAAAATGTAAACATAAAAATATCAACAAAAAATGTATGTTAAATGTACAGTATATTTTCTTTAGCTGATCATACTACCGTCATCAACATTTTATGCATTTTACCAATTGATTTACTGTCTTTGTACTCATACAGTCTCAACAGCAGTTCTACAAAACTTCACTGGCAGCATAGCTGTTCAGCTGTATTTCACAAAGATAATGTCTGTGTCCAAAATGGCACCCTTTTCCCTATATAGTGCACTACTTTTAACCAGGGGCCCTGGTCGAAATGAGTGCACAAGGGAATAGGGTGCCATTTGGGACATATATTGTATCAGTATGATAGCGCTGACTAGGACTCAAACCCTTTATTATGAGGTCAATAAAGTGTTGTGGGTTCAGCCAGAGGTCATGTCGGAGCTAGGGTTGCTTCCTGGTTGGAGCTAGGATGGCTTCCTGGTTGGAGCTAGGGTTGCTTCCTGGTTGGAGCTAGGGTTGCTTCCTGGTTGGAGCTAGGGTTGCTTCCTGGTTGGAGCTAGGGTTGTATCCTGGTTGGAGCTATGGTTGCTTCCTGGTTGGAGCTAGGGTTGCTTCCTGGTTGCAATATTCTCAGAATCAGAGCGTAATAAGGAAATATGGAATTCTCCAACCAGGATTTCTAGAAAACCTGTTGCTGGCTGCATCCCAAATTGCATTTCCTATGTAGTGCACTGCTTTTGACCAGGTCTACCTAGGGAATGGGGTGCCATTTGGCAAACAAGCAGTGTCTGACCTTGAGAGATTTATTAAGTTAATAATCTGTTATTTATTTTGACCTTGTAGGTACAGTACTGGCTGATGGGGGGTATTGAATCAGGGAGGATACAGTACTGGCTGATGGGGGTATTAAATCAGGGAGGATACAGTACTGGGGGATGGGGGTATTGAATCAGGGAGGATACAGTACTGGCTGATGGAGGTATTGACTCAGGGAGGATACAGCACTGGGGGATGGGGGTATTGAATCAGGGAGGATACATGGATCCAGATTGCTGTGATTACTCCTGATGTTTACAACACTTCTGACATCATGTGAAGGGATCAAGAGAGGATGAAGAGGAGGAGGGGTGATATGCACATCCTACAGATCACCGATTCGTCACAAAAATTAATACTTAGATAAAGAAGTTATCTAGAGAGGAGCACCATGATGGATTCTATTCAGTCTACGCCTGATGTCTTCACCACAGACAGGTACTGCAGCCACCACTTTGTGTGTCTAATGAAATTCTACACAGAGTGTACAAAACATGAAGGACACCTCTCACCCCTACATGGACTCTACAAGTTGTCAAGCGTTCCACAGGGATGCTGGTCCATGTTGACTGCAATGCCTCCCACTGTTGTCAAGTTGGCTGGATGTCCTTTGGGTGGTGGGCATATTCTTGAAACACACGGGAAACCGTTGAGCATGAAAAACCCCAGCAGCGTTGCATTTCTTTACACAAACCGGTACGCCTGGCACCTACTACCATACCCCGTTCAAAGGCACTTAAATATGTTGTCTTGTCCCTTCACTCTCTGAATGGCACACATACACAATCCATGTCTCAATTGTCTTAAAAAATATTATTTAACCTGTCTCCTCCCCTTCATCTACACTGATTGAAGTGTAACAAGTGACATCAATAAGGGATCATAGCATTCACCTGGTCAGTCTGTCATGGAAAGAGCAGGTGTTCTTAATGTTTTGTACACCGCAGTGTTTGTTGTCATAGCTGTCAAAACCATTGGTGTATTAAACGTATTGCATTGGAGCAATGGGAGTGTTTTTTATTTTCTTCAACAGCACCTTGAGAGAACCATACCACGAGACCCAACAGTCACCATCCAACTCAACCATACCCGTCGAGCATCACAACAGCTTCCACAACACCCTACTAGGTGTGTGTGTGTGTTGAGAAAGGCACAATTTGGTTCTATGCAATTGACAATAAGGTATCTCTATGTACATCTATCCCTCCAGTGTTAATTTGCTAAATTGTAATTACTTCGCTACTATACGGCCTATTTATTGCCTTACCTCCTCACGCCATTTGCACACACTTGTATATAGACTTTTTCCTATTGTGTTATTGACTGTACGTTTGTTTATTCCATGTGTAAGTCTGTGTTGTTTTTTGTGTCGCACTGCTTTGCTCTATGTTGGCCAGGTCGCAGTTGTAAATGAGAACTTGTTCTCAACTAGCCTACCTCGTAAAATAAAATTAAATCTATCCTATCTACTCTAGGTGTCTTCCTGGGCTTCTTGTCGCTGCTCACCGTCGTCATGAACATCCTGGTACTCTACGCTGTTAAGAAGGAGCGGACCCTCCACACGGTGGGCAACCTCTACATCGTCAGCCTCTCCGTGGCGGATCTCATCGTCGGGGCCACCGTCATGCCCCTTAACCTGGTATATCTGCTGGAGGACGAGTGGAGGCTGGGGAGGGTCGTCTGTCAGTTCTGGCTCATCATGGATTATGTAGCCAGCACAGCCTCCATCTTTAGTCTGTTTATACTATGTCTGGATCGGTATCGCTCCGTTCACGAGCCGCTGAGGTACCTGAAGTACCGAACCAGAAGGAGAGCTAGCGTTATGATCTCAGGGGCCTGGCTGTTGTCTACGATGTGGATTATTCCTATTCTAGGGTGGAGGTCGTTTGCTACGGTTGATCTTAAGCCGGAAATGGAGAATAAGTGTGACACTGATTTCCGGTTTGTTACGTGGTTTAAGGTTTTAACTTCAGTGTTAAACTTCCACCTTCCATCTCTGTTGATGCTGTGTTTCTACTCGCGCATCTATATGGCTGTGAGGAAGCACTTCAGAGAGAGGGAAAAGATTATCAATCCTACAGATTCTATGGCGGGAAACCGTACAGGACACAAAGTCCAAACAGGAAATAGACCCTGCGAGTGTTCTAACGAGGAAAAGAAGGGAAGCGACTGTGACTTTGATCAGTACACTTTAGACCAGGTGTACAACTCAACAGATACAGCTGAGACCAATGCATCCAGGGAACACAAGTCTGGGAAAGACTCTCACTCCAGTCATTCACTGCTCAGAATGACAAAACATCTGAGGACGACTGTAAAGGACAAAAGAAAGAGCAGCTGTTTGTCTTTTCAGGAGAAGGATTCAGACTCAGAGACCCCTTTGAACCTGTCAACGGTACCTCTCAGCTTCACACACTCCGACGACAACGCGCAGGAACTGTACGTATCCGTGAGCGACATAGCCGTGCCGCTAAACACTGTGGCTGGCGTCTGCGAGATAACCCAGATAGCTGACGTGCAGAGATATACCACCATGTTGTACAACGATTTCACCCAGTCTCTGAATTCACCCCCGTCACCATGGCCCCAGGAGGACTCAGAGCCTGAAGATGGTGCCAACCCGGACACTGCAGCCAACGCTGTGACTCTGAAGCAGACCTGGCAGAAGTTCTGCGCCCAGTCCAGGCAGCGTATCCAGAGCCTTCAGGTCCATAAGGAGCACAAAGCAGCCAAGCAGCTGGGCTGTATTATAGCTGGGTTCATGACGTGCTGGATCCCCTACTTCATCGTCTTTATGGTCATGGCGTTCTGCCAGACCTGTGTACATCACGACCTACATATGTTCACGATATGGCTCGGGTATATGAACTCTACTTTGAACCCAATCATATACCCCCTCTGCAATGAGAATTTCAGAAGGGTGTTCAAAAAGATTGTACACATTCATTTGTGATGAAAAGGTTTTCATGAACAGTGCCTTGATTGGCAGGTAGCCCTTTAAGTTATGTTTTTGATGCTGCTTTAACTTAGATGTGCTTGCATGGTTTGAGTAACTTCAATTTGGTACCTTTTAACTTTGCATCGTTTTGTAAATATAATGCTTATTTATTGTAGGCCTAAATATTTCTGTATCAAACCCAAACCATAACATCATCCTTCTCACTCAACAATAAGTGCCACGTGTCATTGTGAAATAACAGAAAGCATTGCATTTCTGTATTTAATGATTATTAATTTCAATAACTCTGCAGAAGGCGGCACAGAGACGCTTTCAATACAATCTGGTTTAAGTAAAAAACCTTAATTGTCTTTTTTTGTTGTGAAAACGGAAATGTGTCTTATCTCAGACCGTAACCAACCATCCAGTCTTCATGGAGTCGTGTCTGACTTTAAACATTTATTTTAGTAATTTGTGTCTGTAATTTCCAATAAAAGTATCTGAACTGGTGTGGTTTGTTAAGGATGAGTAGCCTATGCAGTGTCTGATCTGGGGTGGTTTGTTAAGGATGAGTAGCCTATGCAGTGTCTGAACTGGGGTGGTTTGTTATGGATGAGTAGCCTATGCAGTGTCTGAACTGGGGTGGTTTGTTATGGATGAGTAGCCTATGCAGTGTCTGATCTGGGGTGGTTTGTTAAGGATGAGTAGCCTATGCAGTGTCTGAACTGGGGTGGTTTGTTATGGATGAGTAGCCTATGCAGTGTCTTAACTGGGGTGGTTTGTTAAGGATGAGTAGCCTATGCAGTGTCTGATCTGGGGTGGTTTGTTAAGGATGAGTAGCCTATGCAGTGTCTGATCTGGGGTGGTTTGTTAAGGATGAGTAGCCTATGCAGTGTCTGAACTGGGGTGGTTTGTTATGGATGAGTAGCCTATGCAGTGTCTGAACTGGGGTGGTTTGTTATGGATGAGTAGCCTATGCAGTGTCTGAACTGGGGTGGTTTGTTATGGATGAGTAGCCTATGCAGTGTCTGAACTGGGGTGGTTTGTTATGGATGAGTAGCCTATGCAGTGTCTTAACTGGGGTGGTTTGTTAAGGATGAGTAGCCTATGCAGTGTCTGATCTGGGGTGGTTTGTTAAGGATGAGTAGCCTATGCAGTGTCTGATCTGGGGTGGTTTGTTAAGGATGAGTAGCCTATGCAGTGTCTTAACTGGGGTGGTTTGTTAAGGATGAGTAGCCTATGCAGTGTCTGATCTGGGGTGGTTTGTTAAGGATGAGTAGCCTATGCAGTGTCTGATCTGGGGTGGTTTGTTAAGGATGAGTAGCCTATGCAGTGTCTGATCTGGGGTGGTTTGTTAAGGATGAGTAGCCTATGCAGTGTCTGATCTGGGGTGGTTTGTTAAGGATGAGTATCCTATGCAGTGTCTGAACTGGGGTGGTTTATTAAGGATGAGTAACCTATGCAGTGTCTGATCTGGGGTGGTTTGTTAAGGATGAGTAACCTATGCAGTGTCTGATCTGGGGTGGTTTGTTAAGGATGAGTAGCCTATGCAGTGTCTGATCTGGGGTGGTTTGTTAAGGATGAGTAGCCTATGCAACTTTGCAAACTGTTATACTGTACTTCCCTTACCAAAAATATTTATACAAAAAGACATACATCTCAAAGTATTTCAGTGGTTTGTCTTTAATTGAGGGGGCGCTAGTGTACACTAAACCTTACTGCTGTAACTCAGAGCTCACACTGTAGTAAACAATGAACATGATATGTTTACATTCTACTATAAAAAAAGAAGCTTTTTAACATTTACTAAATACATTTACTCATAGCTCACTCTCTATGTAGACAAAATGTCAATATCTGTAAATAATGTGTTGGCCACATCCTGAGTTGAGGTCATGCAAGCCACCATAATTATAGTTATTTTCACTTTGGCCTTAATAATCTGGGTAAATACATTATTGGGGATTAAAAAGACTGATGGCCAAATATGTGAATAGCTGGACTACAGAGAATTACCTCCGAAGGCTATACTGACAAACATCCAGACATTTACAACGATTTTCTAGTGTATTGGAATCAGCTATTCCTCTCCCCAGTGGAACCAAAACACATGACTCACAAACTGTTCCAATTCACTCCCTAACCCTTCACGGTGAGCTGATCTGTAAAGTGTTGGCTATTTGGTGGAAGCTCCACTACTACACTGTTTATACCTATCCACTGTTCAGAGCTGTAAACAACGGTTAGGGACATTCAGCTAGAGACAGGTCAGGGGCTCCTACTGATGTCCATTGGCTCTTGTCCATCTAACTTCTATGCACATAAGTGGTGGCATGAAATTGGACACAGAAATACACATGCATCTACTTTGTCTATGGACCCAATGGAATATAGCTAGTTTATCTTTACATGTTACAGTGATGTGAATACTTTATTGATTAGGATAATTGGGAAATGATTAGAAGCTAAAGTAGGTTGGTGCTGCATGGAAGAACTGCCTGTGTAGTACCAGCCTAGCTGGTTGGTTTAACTCAACCAACTAAATAACCAATGAAGTTGAGTGCATGGAATGTGGCTCAACACGAAAATCCTCATTTGACATGACTTCTAGAGCATGCTTTTCTACAGAAGACACATGCGACTATGTCCCCTCTTTTTGGCCTGGTTTGAAGGACTATCCGTCAACTTACTTCCTGGGGATTTTTTTGTTCATTAATTAGTTAATTAGCTGGGTTGTTAGCTTGGCATCATTGCTAACTATCAACAAAAAAAAACATTTATAGTTTTATTGGCTCATCCGGGCAGAAAATTAGTAACGTCGAGATGAGGAGTGGAGCGTACAAGTTTCTGTCCGTTTTTTCTTGTCTCATTGTTTGCGGTTTCATGTTCATGTTTTGGTTTTTCGTTTTTTACTCTATGGTACTTGCGCCATAACTTACAACTGGAATTTATTTTACAGTTAGCTAGCTATTTAGCACAGACAGCTAGCTAAGTTCGCTAACGTTAGATTTACCAAGTTGGCATCGGCGATTTTGTCCCCCCACAAAGCAACCCAAACTGACAAGTTGTAGCCAGTAAAAGATTGAGTCCTAATTTACTTAGCTACATACCAATCAACAGAAAGAGACAAATGTAGCAACTGTTAGCAAACGGCTAACTAGCAACAACATTGTGCACATACCCACAGTGCATTGCGGCAACGACAGATCACATGATCTGAATAAGGAAGCGAGGTGTATTTGGGTAAGTGTTTCACGGGTCAAACAAATAACATGTAAACGCACTTCTCCCTGTGTTCAACAGCTGTATGTAGCTAAGTGACATATCCTTTGGCTCAGTTAAACTTGTCGTGTTTGGTGTTTATGTGCATGACAGGAGCCTTGTAATCGACTCCACCGTGGAACAGCATGACTACTCTAGTGCTGTCGGTAGCTAGCTAGCTGTTGTCATGTAGACTAGCCATGCAGGAAACCACAGCTGGCTGCTGTAATCATGTTATTGAAACAGAAGATGTAATACAATCAGATAATTCATATCTCCCAGGCAGCTGAGTATACAAGCTGCCAGATCTCGTGTGTGTGTGTGTGTGTGTGTGTGTGTGTGTGTGTGTGTGTGTGTGTGTGTGTGTGTGTGTGTGTAGAATAGACGTATAAGTGAATTGAATAGTGTTGCCACACGACAGTTAACTAGCTAGGGACAACTCCCTAACAACACTATTGAAAAGTTCCTTTTCTCACTCTACCAGCACACCCAGAGTCACACAACAATACATTATTAACATGTTAACATATAATGTTATTACATTATTAACACTAGTTATACACTCCAACATCTCCAGTAAATAATAGTTGGAAAACTTTTGTAGGAGATGACCCTTAATGGAGTCCAGTTGTTAATCGACATGTTAATCAACGTGCTAAAAATAATGTAAAGTAGCTATATCAGTTCCTTAAATTGCTTCCTGTCATGAACAACTTTACTTCTCTCTGCTTTCTTCTCTCTTCTCTCCCTTTTCCTCTTATTTTAATTTCTCCTCTTCTCCAATCATCTCTCACCTCTCATCTCTCATTCCCCCCCCACCCCCTCATCTCATCTCTTATCCCCCCCCTCTCATCTCTTATTCCCCTCATCTCATCTCTTATTCCCCCCCACCCCCTCTCTCATGTCTTCATATAGATTGTATCTGAGCATCAAGGAACAGGAGCGGTGATAGAGATGGCTTCTGTGCCCGTAGACAAAGACAGTGCAGATCAGAAGCTGCAGTTTGCTCCCTTCTCCAGTGCCTTAGAGGCAGGCTTCTGGCACCAGCTCACTCAGAAGAAACTCAACGACTACCGACTGGATGACAGTCCCAAGAATATCAAAGGCTACTACTACAATGGTGAGGAATGAAACAATGAGGAACATTCCTGGACAATTGGGTGACTGTCTCTCTCTGGACTCGGTTCTTCAATGTTGACAGCTGTCACGTGTAAAATGGAGAGAGATATACACAGTATTATGTAATATTATATATTTTCATACTAGTAAAAAAAGAATTGCAAAATAATATCCAAGGGTACATACTACTACAATGGTGACTTTATACCTATAGGCTACCTACCTATACACTTACATTTTAGTGGCCTAACAAACCTGGCTTTGTGTGACTGTCTTGCCTTGGTTCAGCCATGTTCATTGTTGATAGCTGTCACAAGTGAAATGGAGACTACTTGTGAGACACAATTGTGTGGGTTTGCAAAAAGTATCGTTTTTGATACCTGTGATTTGTCTTTGAACTAGGCGATCCGGTCGGCCTCCCTACTCGCCTGACTTTGGAGTTTAGTGCATTTGAGGCGTAAGTATTAGAGCTACACACATAGGAAAAAAGGGTTCTTTGGCTGTCCCAATAGGAGAACCCTTTTTTGTTCCAGATAGAACCCTCTGTTGAAAGGGTTCTACCTGGTACCAAAAGGGGTTCTTCAAAGGGTTCTCCTATTGGGGACAACCGAAGAACCCTTTTCGGGTCTACATGGCAACTATTTCCCCCTAAGATTATAGACATCGCTCACTTTTTATTTTACCTTTATTTAAAAAGACAAGTCTGTTAAGAACAAATTCTTATTTTCAATGACGGCCTTGTTCAGGGGCAGAACGACAGATTTGTACCTTGTCAGCTCGGGGATTTGAACTTGCAACCTTTCGATTACTAGTCCAATGCTCTAACCACTAGGCTACCCTGCCGTCCCAGGGTAGCCTTGACTTTGACTGGTACAGTATGTCTTCTATCTCTCTAGTGAGGGCTAACAAATGGGATATGGAATGTGAGATACACAAAGTGAAATAGACATGTGTTCATCATGTTGCTCCTGATCCATTGTGTAGGGATGGCCCCAGCCCAGCCCGCTGCTGTCCCGTCACAGGGACCCTGTACAACACCAACACACTGGAGGCCTTCAAGACCTCAGACAAAAAAGCACTGCTGGAAAAACAGGCCACGGAGGTAAGGCCCATTGATAGACATGTAAACATATATTACATATGTAGAAATACACTACAGCTGTCTATGGAAAGACCCACTTATCTATAAATAAACATCGCTCCTCAAGGAGCATAGGCCATTGACATATATTCTTACTACATGAGGCCATCTTGTAATTGTGTTTAATATGTTAGCTTCTTATGTAGTCAGGAAATATCTCGTGTTTCAGTTCCCTTTCTTGTCTTTGCCAGATTTGGGATTCCATACAGTCCGGTGATGCTCTCAAGGACCCATCCCTCCTCTGCAAATTCCTTTTGCTGACTTATGCAGTGCGTAAAACATGGTTTTGTATAAGTTTATAATATAGTATATAATATATATTACTTTTACGATGGGTTCTGTTCACTGCATTTAAGTGTTCTTTCTGTCTCTCTCTTTCTGTCTCTTTCTGTCTCTGTCTCTCTCTTTCTGTCTCTGTCTCTCTCTTTCTGTCTCTCTCTTTCTGTCTCTCTCTCTTTCTGTCTCTCTCTCTTTCTGTCTTTGTCTCTCTTGGTCTGTCTCTTTCTTTCTGTCTCTGTCTCTCTCTTTCGGTCTCTCTCTTTCTGTCTTTGTCTCTTGGTCTGTCTCTTTCTGTCTCTGTCTCTCTCTGTCTCTGTCTCTCTCTGTCTCTCTCTCTCTCTGTCTCTCTCTCTTTCTGTCTCTCTCTCTTTCTGTCTTTGTCTCTCTTGGTCTGTCTCTTTCTTTCTGTCTCTGTCTCTCTGTCTCTCTCTCTTTCTGTCTCTCTTGGTCTGTCTCTCTCTCTCTGCCAGGACCTGAAGAAGTACCACTTCTACTACTGGTTCTGTTTCCCAGCTCTCTGTTTCTCTGAGGGAATTAAGATCCTCAAGGAGCCGGCTACATTAGAACAAGTCTTCTCTTCTAAACAGGTACTCACAGTTTATACATAGATTAGTGTGGTCCAATGTACATCCTCTAAAGTAGGTTACTGAGTGTTGTGTTGTGGGTGTGTGTGTGTGAGTCAACCAGAGCATCACTAGAGTATGTGTGTTTGCGTGGGTGTGTGTGAACAGGATCTCTGCTTATCACCTGCCTCTTGACCCACAATAATCTGGAATGTTCTGGGGAGTCAACTTTACGACTGTAAAAGTCAAACATAGAACACAGATAGTAGGGGAATACAGAGTCATTCTGGGGTGAACCAGGTTACCAACATGACTGTCACATATGTGGGGAAGGACTGGGACTAGGGTTGTAAAATTCTAGTTACTTCCCCGAACTATAAACTATCAAAATAAAGAAAGTCACACTCCATGTAACTCCCAGCAATTTAATGGGTATTTACCAACGATTCGGCATCACTGTGCCTTCACATCACTGATGCCGAAAAGTTGGTAAATACCCATTAAATTGTTGGGAGATTATACATGGAGTGTGCTACTTTCTTTATTTTGATAGTTTATAGTTTATTCGCCGTTAGTCAGCACCTCCACACAAACTATTATTCTGGGGTGTGCGTCAACTCATGTTATTTTACTTCCCCGGACTTACCAGGTTTTCCCTAATAAATGATAGGAAGGAAAACAGAATTTATGGACATTTTTGGGGGAAAAGTTACAGGAATCTTGCAATCCTAGGAAAGACTATACAGACAGTCTGGGTGAAATGTAGGTTAGGTTGAGGTATGGATGTTGCGGTGACCGTATTACCGCCACACCGGCGGTCACGAGTCATGATAGCAGTCAAATTCCACGTGACCATTTAGTCACGATAATTAGGCTTCTCCAAGCTCTGATGCTGCTGATGGTCATTAGTAGCCTACCAAAACTTGCTAACTGCCTGGTACTCAGCACTCTATTGTCCCTCTAATCACTCTGACATCAATGTAAATGTAATGGAACATCCAATCAAACACTTCATGAGAGCCCATGAGCTCATGTTGAGCAACATTTCTATAGGCTATGCATTTGAGGGAGAAAACAGAGTGATGGCCTCTGTTAAAAAGAGGAGGATCCCATCAACTTTCTATAGGCTAGGCCTAACATATTTATTTCTAAACTTTCCTAATTTAAGCAGGGCTTATAATGTGAAGAAATAACCTAATAGTTTATTAACATTTTAAGCTAAACGTTCTGATCTGTTGTGTCAACCACAATGCTTAAAAAATTTTTTTTTTATGCTAGTGGTTTTATTATTTTGGGATCTATCGCATCCCACAACTGTCCCAGACTATGTTTGGAATATTTATTTATCGCTCAGAATAGAATAGGTCAACTGTTGTACTATGGGGGATAGTAGATTGACAGGCTAGTGTTTTTGCTGTTCGTTAGGCCTACTCATCTGGTTGGCTGATGAAAAGTAAATGTGGACAGTTCTTCCAATATCTTCAATATGCACCTTGGAATTGGATAAGGACGTGCGCAGCTACCTCCCCGATGTGTCTGTCTTCCCCTGACAGTTATTTGCTTGACAATCACCGGCTGATGAAGTTTCGTGACAGCCACAGCCCTAGGTTGAGGGCTGGATGTCTCCTATACAGACAGCATTGGGGTGAACTGAAGGTTAGGTTGAGGACTGTGTTGATCTATACCCTGTCTCTTCCCACCAGACCTCAGCCTTACAGGCAGCCTATGACAGTCTGTGCAGTGAAACAGGGACCTCAGCTGTTCCTTACTTCCTGATCAAGTACACAGAGGATGCTGTCCAGGTGGCCCAGCTACGAGACTGGGACAGCTTCAACACTGATCTCAACAAGGTCAGTAGTGGCGTTGGGGACAAAGAGTTATGCTGATCAGAATGGCTCATATTGTTGGGTCTGTAATGGGAGGACTGTTCTTGTTTCTCTATTTCTATGTGGGATATGGCAATCATTATTAATCACATTTCCATCCACAGTTTCTATGCAGTGAAGTATACACAATCACCACAGCTGTGATGGAAACAGGAAGTTTCAGTGTCATTTTATAAATGTTTGTTCGATTGACATCTTTTTTTGTCGGTAAAATTAATTATTAGAGAAATGAGTAGACCTAATGGTAGTTTACCATGCCTTCTAAGGGGTTGAGTAGGTACCCAGGCTAGTTTACCATGCCCTTTAAGGTGTTGAGTGGGTAGCCAGGCTAGTTTACCTTGCCCTCTAAGGGGTTGAGTGGGTAGCCAGGCTAGTTTAACATTCCCTCTAAGGGGTTGAGTGGGTAGCCAGGCTAGTTTAACATTCCCTCTAAGGGGTTGAGTAGACCTAATGGGTAGCCAGGCTAGTTTACCTTGCCCTCTAAGGGGTTGAGTGTGTAGCCAGGCTAGTTTACCTTGCCCTCTAAGGGGTTTAGTGTATAGCCAGGCTAGTTTACCTTGCCCTCTAAGGGGTTGAGTGTGTAACCAGGCTAGTTTACCTTGCCTTCTAAGGGGTTGAGTGGGTAGCCAGGCTAGTTTACCTTGCCCTCTAAGGGGTTGAGTGTATAGCCAGGCTAGTTTACCTTGCCCTCTAAGGGGTTGAGTGTATAGCCAGGCTAGTTTACCATGCCCTCTAAGGGGTTGAGTGTATAGCCAGGCTAGTTTACCTTGCCTTCTAACGTGTTGAGTAGGTACCCAGGCTAGTTTACCATTCCCTCTAAGGGGTTGAGTGGGTAGCCAGGCTAGTTTACCATTCCCTCTAAGGGGTTGAGTGGGTAGCCAGGCAAGTTTAACATTCCCTCTAAGGGGTTGAGTAGGTAGCCAGGCTAGTTTACCTTGCCCTCTAAGGGGTTGAGTAGGTACCCAGGCTAGTTTACCTTGCCCTTTAAGGGGTTGAGTGTATAGCCAGGCTAGTTTACATGCCCTTTAAGGGGTTGAGTGCGTAGCCAGGCTAGTTTACCATGCCCTTTAAGGGGTTGAGTTTATAGCCAGGCTAGTTTACCTTGCCCTCTAAGGGGTTGAGTAGGTAGCCAGGCTAGTGTACCTTGCCCTCTAAGGGGTTGAGTGGGTGGCCAGGCTAGTTTACCATGCCTCTAAGGGTTTGAGTAGACCTAATCCATGCCTGGAAAATACACCCCAACACCATAAGAGGTACCAGAACCCTCATTTACTGATGCATTTACCTGTACATACTCCTCTTTGCTCACTGTGGAGTAAAACTGGAATATCAATATGCGGATAAGGATGTCCTATATTGGCGGTTAGATTTAATGGCACAATAAACATTACACTGTGCGTGTGGGAGTTTTTACATGTCCTGCCTTTGCACTTTACTTCCTGGTTCATTCAGGTAAGGTCTCTATGAAGTCACTGATGTTTCTTGGCACAATCCACAATCCTCTTGTGTGAAGTCTCCCTTAGAAAAGTGGTATTTTGGCCTCAATGAGACTTCTTGGTTTAAAGGTTAGGTCAAATATGCTTTGTTAATATTGCAGGTAACCGTGGGTGTGTATGACCCCTGCACTTTGCCCCAGCATCCAGGATGGCCTCTGAGGAATCTGCTGTTTCTCCTAGCCAGCAAATGGTAAATAACGAAAATCCCAAACATAACATCATCAATCACATCCCACACTACTGGGAGGGGATGAGTACACATCTCTCCACTGTATATTCCAGTAGATATAACTAACAGGTTATTATAGAAAGCATCCCTCCCCTGTATATTCCAGTAGTTATAACTAACAGGTTATTATAGATCACATCCCTCCCCTGTATATTCCAGTAGTTATAACATACTAACAGGTTATTATAGATCACATCCCTCCCCTGTATATTCCAGTAGTTATAACATACTAACAGGTTATTATAGAACACATCCCTCCGCTGTATATTCCAGTAGTTATAACTAACAGGTTATTATAGAACACACCCCTCCCCTGTATATTCCAGTAGTTATAACCGACTAACAGGTTATTATAGAACACATCCCTCCCCTGTATATTCCAGTAGTTATAGCTAACAGGTTATTATAGAACACATCCCTCCCCTGTATATTCCACTAGTTATAACTAACAGGTTATTATAGAAAGCATCCCTCCCCTGTATATTCCAGTAGTTATAACTAACAGGTTATTATAGAAAGCATCCCTCCCCTGTATATTCCAGTAGTTATAACTAACAGGTTATTATAGAAAGCATCCCTCCCCTGTATATTCCAGTAGTTATAACATACTAACAGGTTATTATAGAACACATCCCTCCCCTGTATATTCCAGTAGTTATAACTAACAGGTTATTATAGAACACATCCCTCCCCAGTATATTCCAGTAGTTATAGCTAACAGGTTATTATAGAACACATCCCTCCCCTGTATATTCCAGTAGTTATAACTGACTAACAGGTTATTATAGATCACATCCCCCCCTGTATATTCCAGTAGTTATAACTAACAGGTTATTATAGAACACATCCCTCCCCTGTATATTCCAGTAGTTATAACTAACAGGTTATTATAGAACACATGCCTCCCCTGTATATTCCAGTAGTTATAACTAACAGGTTATTATAGAACACATCCCTCCCCAGTATATTCCAGTAGTTATAACTAACAGGTTATTATAGAACACATCCCTCCCCTGTATATTCCAGTAGTTATAACTAACAGGTTATTATAGAACACATCCCTCCCCTGTATATTCCAGTAGTTATAACTAACAGGTTATTATAGAACACATCCCTCCCCTGTATATTCCAGTAGTTATAACTAACAGGTTATTATAGAACACATCCCTCCCCTGTATATTCCAGTAGTTATAACTAACAGGTTATTATAGAACACATCCCTCCCCTGTATATTCCAGTAGTTATAACTGACTAACAGGTTATTATAGATCACATCCCTCCCCAGTATATTCCAGTAGTTATAACTAACAGGTTATTATAGAACACATCCCTCCCCTGTATATTCCAGTAGTTATAACATACTAACAGGTTATTATAGATCACATCCCCCCCTGTATATTCCAGTAGTTATAACTAACAGGTTATTATAGAACACATCCCTCCCCTGTATATTCCAGTAGTTATAACTAACAGGTTATTATAGAACACATGCCTCCCCTGTATATTCCAGTAGTTATAACTAACAGGTTATTATAGAACACATCCCTCCCCAGTATATTCCAGTAGTTATAACTAACAGGTTATTATAGAACACATCCCTCCCCTGTATATTCCAGTAGTTATAACTAACAGGTTATTATAGAACACATCCCTCCCCTGTATATTCCAGTAGTTATAACTAACAGGTTATTATAGAACACATCCCTCCCCTGTATATTCCAGTAGTTATAACTAACAGGTTATTATAGAACACATCCCTCCCCTATATATTCCAGTAGTTATAACTAACAGGTTATTATAGAACACATCCCTCCCCTGTATATTCCAGTAGTTATAACTGACTAACAGGTTATTATAGATCACATCCCTCCCCAGTATATTCCAGTAGTTATAACTAACAGGTTATTATAGAACACATCCCTCCCCTGTATATTCCAGTAGTTATAACATACTAACAGGTTATTATAGAACACATCCCTCCCCAGTATATTCCAGTAGTTATAACATACTAACAGGTTATTATAGAACACATCTCTCCCCTGTATATTCCAGTAGTTATAACATACTAACAAGTTATTATAGTAAGTTATATGTGGCTAATATTAGATGAAGTCTTGAAATTGGAAATCTGCTGTTTCTCATAACCAGCAGATGGTAAATCCCCACACTAGCTTACATAAAGTGAAACTGAGAAGCACAGTGTGAGTGATCTTGTACCAGGAAGGGATGAGCACCAATCCGCCTTTATATTCCAGTACACCTCTCTCTTCCTTTCCTGTGCATGACTAAGCTGTCAGTAAATAACTATTATTGTTAATATTAGCTAGATAAAGCTTGGCTGTGTGTGTGAAGTCATGAGGTATGTTCCTACACAGCGTTTTGACCTGTACAGCGTGGCAAGCTAATGTAAACACTATGATACGGAGATATCTACGTGTTAGCATTTCTCTCTCTCTCTGTGTGTGGTGTGTGTGTGTGTGTGTGTACCAGGGGCTCCCAGCTAGATGTGGTGGAGGTGATGTGTTTCAGAGACAGGACTCTTCAGGGTAGCAGGAACGTTCAGCACAGCATCGTGTTCCAGGTCAAACTACCGATCCCTGAGCAGTCTGTCAATGCAGGTAAACACACACATCCCACCGTTTCCCGCTCTGCGGAGCCACGGGGCTGAGAAAACACACAAAGCCTGGCCTTTTTATCTGGCGGACAGGAGCGAGGGATGGGGAGATGGGAGCGAGGGATGGGAGCGAGGGATGGGAGCGAGGGATGGGAGCGAGGGATGGGGAGATGGGAGCGAGGGATGGGGAGATGGGAGCGAGGGGATGGGGAGAGAGATGGGGAGACCGAGATGAGACTGGGGAAAGGGAGACGAGAGCGAGGGATGGGGAGACAGAAGGAGAGGGAGGCGAGGGATGAGGAGAGGGAGGCGAGGGATGAGGAGAGGGAGGCGAGGGATGAGGAGAGGGAGGCGAGGGATGAGGAGAGGGAGGCGAGGGATGAGGAGAGGGAGGCGAGAGCGAGGGATGGGGAGACGGAGGGAGACGAGAGCGGGGGATGGGGAGAGGGTGACGGGGGGAGAGGGATTTAAATGTTAATGCAGAGACCACCACCTCTCCCTTGGTGGGGTTTGATCGGCTCAAGATCCCAAACAGTGCCCTATTCCCATCTTTATATAGTCTTACAGTTTGGTGACGAACAATGCCTTTTCCATTCCTGTTGTTGATCCATCCTCAGTTTTATCCTATCACAGCCATTCAACTCTGTTTTTAAAGTCACCATTGGCCTCATGTTTTAAACCCCTGAGCGGTTTCCTTCCTCTCCGGCAACTGAGTTAGGGAGGACACTTATATCTTTGTAGTGACTGGGTGTATTGATACACCAGCCAAAGTGTATTTAATTACTTCACCCAAAGGAATATTCGATATCTGCTTTCTTTGGGGACTAATCAACCAATAGGCGCCCTTCTTTGCGAGACATTGGAAAACCTCCCTGGTCTTTGTGGTTGAATCTGTGTTTGAAATTCACTGCTCGACAGAAGGACATTACAGAAAATTGTACAGTCGTGGCCAAAAGTTTTGAATGACACAAATATTAATTTTCACAAAGTTTGCTGCTTCAGTGTCTAAATATTTTTGTCAGATGTTACTATGGAATACTGATGTATAATTACAGGCATTTCATAAGTGTCAAAGGCTTTTATTGACAATTACATGAAGTTGATGCAAAGAGTTAATATTTGCAGTGTTGACCCTTCTTTTTCAAGACCTCTGCAATCTGCCCTGGCATGCTGCCAATTAACTTCTGGGCCACATCCTGACTGATGGCAGCCCATTCTTGCAAAAATAAATGCTTGGAGTTTGTCAGAATTTGTGGGGTTTTGTTAGTCCACCCGCCTCTTAAGGATTGACCACAAGTTCTCAATGGGATTAAGGTCTGGGGAGTTTCCTGGCCGTGGTCGCAAAATATCGATGTTTTGTTCCCCACTTAATTTTCCTTATGGCAAGGTCCTCCATCATGCTGGAAAAGGCATTGTTCGTGACCAAACTGTTCCTGGATGGTTGGGAGAAGTTGCTCTCGGAGGATGTGTTGGTACCATTCTTTATTCATATCTGTGTTCTTAGGCAAAATTGTGAGTGAGTCCACTCCCTTGGCTGACAAGCAACCCCACACATGAATGGTCTCAGGATGCTTTACTGTTGGCATGACACAGGACTGATGGTAGCGCTCACCTTGTCTTCTCCGGACAAGCTTTTTCCGGATGCCCCAAACAATCGGAAAGGGGATTCATCAGAGAAAATGACTTTACCACAGTCCTCAGCAGTCCAATCCCTGTACCTTTTGCAGAATATCAGTCTGTCCCTGATGTTTTTCCTGGAGAGAAGTGGCTTCTTTGCTGCCCTTCTTGACACCAGGCCATCCTCCAAAAGTCTTCGCCTCACTGTGCGTGCAGATTCACTCACACCTGCCTGCTGCCATTCCTGAGCAAGCTCTGTACTGGTGGTGCTCCGATCCCGCAGCTGAATCAACTTTAGGAGACGGTCCTGACGCTTGCTGGACTTTCTTGGGCGCCCTGAAGCCTTCTTCACAACAATTGAAATGATCTCCTTGACGTTGTTGATGATGCGATAAATGGTTGATTTAGGTGCAATCTTACTGGCAGCAATAGCCTTGCCTGTGAAGCCTTTTTTGTGCAAAGCAATTATGACGGCACGTGTTTCCATGCAGGTAACCATGGTTGACAGAGGAAGAACAGTGATTCCAAGCACCAGCCTCCTTTTGAAGCTTCCAGTCTGTTATTTGAACTCAATCAGCATGACAGAGTGATCTCCAGCCTTGTCCTTGTCAACACTCACATCTGTATTAACGAGAGAATAACTGACATGATGTCAGCTGGTCATTTTGTGACATGGCTGAAATGCAGTGGAAATGTTTTTTTGGGGGGGATTCAGTTCATTTTCATGGCAAAGAGGGACTTTGCAATTCATTGCAATTCATCTGATCACTCTTCATAACATTCTGGAGTATGTGCAAATTGCCATCATACAAACTGAGGCAGCAGACTTTGTGAAAATTAATATTTGTGTCATTCTCAACTTTTGGCCAAGACTGTCATTTATCAACAGTCTCCTAATCAATAGTATACTCTAATTAATAGTATGTCATTATCAACGGTCTTTGCTTTCTGTTCCCTCAGCGTGTCCAAAGAATGTAGGATGGGAGAAGAACCCTAAAGGGGCCATGGGACCCCGGATGGTCAACCTCAGTGAATGTATGGACCCAAAGAGGTACAATAAACCAAACCAGTCAAGGGTACATCATGAGACTATCTCTATATGTGTCTATCTAACGTACTTTATCTAACACACCAGACTGGCAGAGTCATCAGTGGATCTCAACCTGAAGTTGATGCGTTGGAGGCTGGTGCCTTCTCTGGATCTGGACAAAGTGACTTCTACTAAGTGTCTGCTGCTGGGGGCTGGTACACTGGGCTGCAACGTAGCCAGGACTCTAATGGTGAGGACCTGCAATGTTGAGATGATTCAATTAGATGATGAAATAGAGAACAGGGGGTTTCTACTAAGTGTCTGCTGCTGGGGGCTTGGTACCCCGGGCTGCAACGTAGCCAGGACTCTAATGGTGAGATCCTGCGATGTTTAGATTACATAATGGAAACATAGACTAGCAAGAATATATCCTGTATAACCTTCTGAACAGGTCAAATACAACATGTCAATACACTTCAACATGCTTGAAGTGACTCTAATGCTGAGCTCCTGGTGTCCTCTAGTGACACTTACTGTACATGTAGAGAGAGACTATATATAACATGTAGAGAGAGACTATATATAACATGTAGAGAGAGACTATATATAACATGTAGAGAGAGACTATATATAACATGTAGAGAGAGACTATATATAACATGTAGAGAGAGACTATATATAACATGTAGAGAGAGACTATATATAACATGTAGAGAGAGACTATATATAACATGTAGAGAGAGACTATATATAACATGTAGAGAGAGACTATATATAACATGTAGAGAGAGACTATATATAACATGTAGAGAGAGACTATATATAACATGTAGAGAGAGACTATATATAACATGTAGAGAGAGACTATATATAACATGTAGAGAGAGACTATATATAACATGTAGAGAGAGAC
Organism: Salvelinus fontinalis; assembly: GCF_029448725.1. Classification (NCBI taxonomy): domain Eukaryota; kingdom Metazoa; phylum Chordata; class Actinopteri; order Salmoniformes; family Salmonidae; genus Salvelinus; species Salvelinus fontinalis. Next base: position 57,799,693 of record NC_074682.1, on the reverse strand, counting down.
TATATATAACATGTAGAGAGAGACTATATATAACATGTAGAGAGAGACTATATATAACATGTAGAGAGAGACTATATATAACATGTAGAGAGAGACTATATATAACATGTAGAGAGAGACTATATATAACATGTAGAGAGAGACTATATATAACATGTAGAGAGAGACTATATATAACATGTAGAGAGAGACTATATATAACATGTAGAGAGAGACTATATATAACATGTAGAGAGAGACTATATATAACATGTAGAGAGAGACTATATATAACATGTAGAGAGAGACTATATATAACATGTAGAGAGAGACTATATATAACATGTAGAGAGAGACTATATATAACATGTAGAGAGAGATGTTATCTTGTTGTTGTTCTGCAGGGCTGGGGAGTGAGATGTTATCTTGTTGTTGTGTTCTGCAGGGCTGGGGAGTGAGATGTTATCTTGTTGTTGTGTTCTGCAGGGCTGGGGAGTGAGATGTTATCTTGTTGTTGTGTTCTGCAGGGCTGGGGAGTGAGATGTTATCTTGTTGTTGTGTTCTGCAGGGCTGGGGAGTGAGATGTTATCTTGTTGTTGTTGTTCTGCAGGGCTGGGGAGTGAGATGTTATCTTGTTGTGTTCTGCAGGGCTGGGGAGTGAGATGTTATCTTGTTGTTGTTGTTCTGCAGGGCTGGGGAGTGAGATGTTATCTTGTTGTGTTCTGCAGGGCTGGGGAGTGAGATGTTATCTTGTTGTTGTTGTTCTGCAGGGCTGGGGAGTGAGATGTTATCTTGTTGTTGTTGTTCTGCAGGGCTGGGGAGTGAGATGTTATCTTGTTGTTGTGTTCTGCAGGGCTGGGGAGTGAGATGTTGTCTTGTTGTTGTTCTGCAGGGCTGGGGAGTGAGATGTTATCTTGTTGTTGTTGTTCTGCAGGGCTGGGGAGTGAGATGTTATCTTGTTGTTGTTCTGCAGGGCTGGGGAGTGAGATGTTATCTTGTTGTTGTTCTGCAGGGCTGGGGAGTGAGATGTTATCTTGTTGTTGTTGTTCTGCAGGGCTGGGGAGTGAGATGTTATCTTGTTGTTGTGTTCTGCAGGGCTGGGGAGTGAGATGTTATCTTGTTGTTGTTGTTCTGCAGGGCTGGGGAGTGAGATGTTATCTTGTTGTTGTTGTTCTGCAGGGCTGGGGAGTGAGATGTTATCTTGTTGTTGTTCTGCAGGGCTGGGGAGTGAGATGTTATCTTGTTGTTGTTGTTCTGCAGGGCTGGGGAGTGAGATGTTATCTTGTTGTTGTTCTGCAGGGCTGGGGAGTGAGATGTTATCTTGTTGTTGTTCTGCAGGGCTGGGGAGTGAGATGTTATCTTGTTGTTCTGCAGGGCTGGGGAGTGAGATGTTATCTTGTTGTTGTTGTTCTGCAGGGCTGGGGAGTGAGATGTTATCTTGTTGTTGTTGTTCTGCAGGGCTGGGGAGTGAGATGTTATCTTGTTGTTGTGTTCTGCAGGGCTGGGGAGTGAGATGTTATCTTGTTGTTGTTGTTCTGCAGGGCTGGGGAGTGAGATGTTGTCTTGTTGTTGTTCTGCAGGGCTGGGGAGTGAGATGTTATATTGTTGTTGTTCTGCAGGGCTGGGGAGTGAGATGTTATCTTGTTGTTGTTCTGCAGGGCTGGGGAGTGAGATGTTATCTTGTTGTTGTTGTTCTGCAGGGCTGGGGAGTGAGATGTTATCTTGTTGTTGTGTTCTGCAGGGCTGGGGAGTGAGATGTTATCTTGTTGTGTTCTGCAGGGCTGGGGAGTGAGATGTTATCTTGTTGTTCTGCAGGGCTGGGGAGTGAGATGTTATCTTGTTGTTGTTGTTCTGCAGGGCTGGGGAGTGAGATGTTATCTTGTTGTGTTCTGCAGGGCTGGGGAGTGAGATGTTATCTTGTTGTTGTTGTTCTGCAGGGCTGGGGAGTGAGATGTTATCTTGTTGTTGTGTTCTGCAGGGCTGGGGAGTGAGATGTTATCTTGTTGTTGTTGTTCTGCAGGGCTGGGGAGTGAGATGTTATCTTGTTGTTGTTGTTCTGCAGGGCTGGGGAGTGAGATGTTGTCTTGTTGTTGTTCTGCAGGGCTGGGGAGTGAGATGTTATATTGTTGTTGTTCTGCAGGGCTGGGGAGTGAGATGTTATCTTGTTGTTGTTGTTCTGCAGGGCTGGGGAGTGAGATGTTATCTTGTTGTTGTTGTTCTGCAGGGCTGGGGAGTGAGATGTTATCTTGTTGTTGTTGTTCTGCAGGGCTGGGGAGTGAGATGTTATCTTGTTGTTGTTGTTCTGCAGGGCTGGGGAGTGAGATGTTGTCTTGTTGTTGTTCTGCAGGGCTGGGGAGTGAGATGTTATCTTGTTGTTGTTCTGCAGGGCTGGGGAGTGAGATGTTATCTTGTTGTTGTTCTGCAGGGCTGGGGAGTGAGATGTTATCTTGTTGTTGTTGTTCTGCAGGGCTGGGGAGTGAGATGTTATCTTGTTGTTGTTGTTCTGCAGGGCTGGGGAGTGAGATGTTATCTTGTTGTTGTTGTTCTGCAGGGCTGGGGAGTGAGATGTTATCTTGTTGTTGTTGTTCTGCAGGGCTGGGGAGTGAGATGTTGTCTTGTTGTTGTTCTGCAGGGCTGGGGAGTGAGATGTTATCTTGTTGTTGTTCTGCAGGGCTGGGGAGTGAGATGTTATCTTGTTGTTCTGCAGGGCTGGGGAGTGAGATGTTATCTTGTTGTTCTGCAGGGCTGGGGAGTGAGATGTTATCTTGTTGTTGTTGTTCTGCAGGGCTGGGGAGTGAGATGTTATCTTGTTGTGTTCTGCAGGGCTGGGGAGTGAGATGTTATCTTGTTGTTGTGTTCTGCAGGGCTGGGGAGTGAGATGTTATCTTGTTGTTGTTGTTCTGCAGGGCTGGGGAGTGAGATGTTATCTTGTTGTTGTTGTTCTGCAGGGCTGGGGAGTGAGATGTTATCTTGTTGTTGTTGTTCTGCAGGGCTGGGGAGTGAGATGTTATCTTGTTGTTCTGCAGGGCTGGGGAGTGAGATGTTGTCTTGTTGTTGTTCTGCAGGGCTGGGGAGTGAGATGTTATCTTGTTGTTCTGCAGGGCTGGGGAGTGAGATGTTATCTTGTTGTTCTGCAGGGCTGGGGAGTGAGATGTTATCTTGTTGTTGTTGTTCTGCAGGGCTGGGGAGTGAGATGTTATCTTGTTGTTGTTGTTCAGCAGGGCTGGGGAGTGAGATGTTATCTTGTTGTTGTTGTTCTGCAGGGCTGGGGAGTGAGATGTTATCTTGTTGTTCTGCAGGGCTGGGGAGTGAGATGTTATCTTGTTGTTCTGCAGGGCTGGGGAGTGAGATGTTATCTTGTTGTTGTGTTCTGCAGGGCTGGGGAGTGAGATGTTATCTTGTTGTTGTTCTGCAGGGCTGGGGAGTGAGATGTTATCTTGTTGTTGTTGTTCTGCAGGGCTGGGGAGTGAGATGTTATCTTGTTGTTGTTGTTCTGCAGGGCTGGGGAGTGAGATGTTATCTTGTTGTTGTTGTTCTGCAGGGCTGGGGAGTGAGATGTTGTTGTTGATGTGTTGTTGTTGTCCTGCAGGGCTGGGGAGTGAGACACATCACGTTTGTGGACAACGCTAAGATCTCTTACTCCAACCCAGTGAGACAGCCGCTGTATGAGTTTGAAGACTGTCTGGGAGGAGGCAAGGCCAAGGCCCTCGCTGCCGTCGACAGACTGGGCAAGATCTTCCCTGGAGTGGTGAGTTCCTGACCTCTGACCTCTAACCCCTGACCCTGGCGTCCAAACAAAACTCTAACCCTCTGTCTCAATAACACCACTTACCCTAACCCTGTCATGGTGAGGCGTTTACACCACAGTCAGCACACAGCTTCAGGGCTTTGTGTGAGCAAGCCCCGCAAACAAATCAGTTGCACTGCACACTGTTTTCTTGGGCCCTGTTTCCTGTGCACCTGCCCGCTTGACGTTGTCTCGTTTTTCCCGAGTGGGGAAGAGGGAGAGCAGGACGCACTGCTGCCTCCTCGGTTGCCTCCTCGGTTGCCTCCTCGGCTGCCTCCTCTGCTGCCTCCTCGGCTGCCTCCTCGGCTGCCTCCTCTGCGGCTGTAGCGTATTTCTTGGCGTTCATGTGGTTCTCCCGAAGCTCACATGCCAAATTCATGATGAAATGTCTCCTGCTTGACTGTCTTGTACAACACGTGCGCGTTGATAGCAGCCATGTTGAGGCATGTTGTAGAACAACAGGCCAGCGGTGAGTACCTCCCTTTTACAGAGTACAGTCCGAGGCAACAGGCCAGCGGTGAGTACCTCCCTTTTACAGGGTACAGTCCGAGGCAACAGGCCAGCGGTGAGTACCTCCCTTTTACAGAGTACAGTCCGAGGCAACAGGCCAGCGGTGAGTACCTCCCCTTTTACAGGGTACAGTCCGAGGCAACAGGCCAGCGGTGAGTACCTCCCTTTTACAGGGTACAGTCCGAGGCAACAGGCCAGCGGTGAGTACCTCCCTTTTACAGAGTACAGTCCGAGGCAACGGGCCAGCGGTGAGTACCTCCCTTTTACAGAGTACAGTCCGAGGCAACAGGCCAGCGGTGAGTACCTCCCTTTTACAGGGTACAGTCCGAGGCAACAGGCCAGTGGTGAGTACCTCCCTTTTACAGGGTACAGTCCGAGGCAACGGGCCAGCGGTGAGTACCTCCCTTTTACAGAGTACAGTCCGAGGCAACAGGCCAGCGGTGAGTACCTCCCTTTTACAGAGTACAGTCCGAGGGGGAGATTTTTATGTACAATTTTCAGCCGTTCATCATAAAGTAATTAGACCGCCCACAATTCTTCATCATCATTACACTAAATTCAATCACCCTCCTCATTCAAATTCAATTATCTGTTTTCTATTGCTCATTCCCTCATTCCCTCATTTATCCAGTGAGGAGAGAGACTCATTAGCCCCTGGATACCATCGCTCCTTCGGCACGTGTGTTTTTTAAAATGTTTTTATTTAACCTTTATTTAACTAGGCAAGTCAGTTAAGAACATATTCTTATTTACAATGACGACCTACCGGGGAACAGTGGGTTAACTACCTTGTTCAGGGGCAGAACAACAGATTTGTACCTTGTCAGCTCAGGGATTCGATCTAGCAACCTTTCGGTTACTGGCCCAACGCTCTAACCACTAGCGCAACCTGCCGTCTTGACCCCTTAAGTTGCCGATAGAAACAGGATCTACATATTTTTTTGGGTTTGGTATTTTAATATTCAGACTGATCCATGTAAAAATGTAGATATTCTGTTAAAGTCATGGAAGGAGAAGGGAGTTGATATTTTTTGAGTTTTTATTTACAGTCTGCCAAACTCAAACGGCAGTGGCCATTGGCCCATGGCGTCTCCTTGTGTGAACTGGTTCAATGGGATGACGGAACACATTTTGTTTTATACTGAACAAAAACATATGAGAGCGACATGCAACAATTTCAAATATTTACTGAGTTACAGTTCACATAAGGAAATCAGATCATTAAAATGTATCTAATCTATGGATTTCACATGACTGGGAATAGATACCTTTTTAAATGATCTGATTTAACTAAAATAAACCTTTAAAAAAAAAAAAAAAAAAAAAGGTAGACTGGTTTTCTGATTCACAGTCCTATCTGGTGTGACCACCATTTAGCCTCATGAAAACCAGTCAGTATCTGGTGTGACCACCATTTAGCCTCATGAAAACCAGTCAGTATCTGGTGTGACCACCATTTAGCCTCATGAAAACCAGTCAGTATCTGGTGTGACCACCATTCAGCCTCATGAAAACCAGTCAGTATCTGGTGTGTCCACCATTTAGCCTCATGAAAACCAGTCAGTATCTGGTGTGTCCACCATTTAGCCTCATGAAAACCAGTCAGTATCTGGTGTGACCACCATTTAGCCTCATGAAAACCAGTCAGTATCTGGTGTGACCACCATTTAGCCTCATGAAAACCAGTCAGTATCTGGTGTGACCACCATTTAGCCTCATGAAAACCAGTCAGTATCTGGTGTGTCCACCATTTAGCCTCATGAAAACCAGTCAGTATCTGGTGTGACCACCATTTAGCCTCATGAAAACCAGTCAGTATCTGGTGTGACCACCATTTAGCCTCATGAAAACCAGTCAGTATCTGGTGTGACCACCATTTAGCCTCATGAAAACCAGTCAGTATCTGGTGTGACCACCATTTAGCCTCATGAAAACCAGTCAGTATCTGGTGTGACCACCATTTAGCCTCATGAAAACCAGTCAGTATCTGCTGTGACCACCATTTAGCCTCATGAAAACCAGTCAGTATCTGCTGTGACCACCATTTAGCCTCATGAAAACCAGTCAGTATCTGGTGTGACCACCATTTAGCCTCATGAAAACCAGTCAGTATCTGGTGTGACCACCATTTAGCCTCATGAAAACCAGTCAGTATCTGGTGTGACCACCATTTAGCCTCATGAAAACCAGTCAGTATCTGGTGTGACCACCATTTAGCCTCATGAAAACCAGTCAGTATCTGGTGTGACCACCATTTAGCCTCATGAAAACCAGTCAGTATCTGGTGTGACCACCATTTAGCCTCATGAAAACCAGTCAGTATCTGCTGTGACCACCATTTAGCCTCATGAAAACCAGTCAGTATCTGGTGTGACCACCATTTAGCCTCATGAAAACCAGTCAGTATCTGGTGTGACCACCATTTAGCCTCATGAAAACCAGTCAGTATCTGGTGTGACCACCATTCAGCCTCATGAAAACCAGTCAGTATCTGGTGTGTCCACCATTTAGCCTCATGAAAACCAGTCAGTATCTGGTGTGACCACCATTTAGCCTCATGAAAACCAGTCAGTATCTGGTGTGACCACCATTTAGCCTCATGAAAACCAGTCAGTATCTGGTGTGACCACCATTCAGCCTCATGAAAACCAGTCAGTATCTGGTGTGACCACCATTTAGCCTCATGAAAACCAGTCAGTATCTGGTGTGACCACCATTTAGCCTCATGAAAACCAGTCAGTATCTGGTGTGACCACCATTTAGCCTCATGAAAACCAGTCAGTATCTGCTGTGACCACCATTTAGCCTCATGAAAACCAGTCAGTATCTGGTGTGACCACCATTTTGCCTCATGCAGCACAACACATCTCCTTCTCATAGAGCTGATCAGGCTGTTGATTGTGGCCTGTGGAATGTTGTCCCACCTCCTCTTCAGTGGCTGCAAAGTCAAATGAAAAGTTATTAGTCACATGTGCCGAATACAACAGGTGTAGTAGACCTCACAGTGAAATGCTGAATACAACAGGTGTAGTAGACCTTACAGTGAAATGCTGAATACAACAGGTGTAGTAGACCTCACAGTGAAATGCTGAATACAACAGGTGTAGTAGACCTCACAGTGAAATGCTGAATACAACAGGTGTAGTAGACCTCACAGTGAAATGCTGAATACAACAGGTGTAGTAGACCTTACAGTGTAATGCTGAATACAACAGGAGTAGGTAGACCTTACAGTGAAATGCTGAATACAACAGGTGTAGTAGACCTTACAGTGAAATGCTGAATACAACAGGTGTAGTAGACCTTACAGTGAAATGCTGAATACAACAGGTGTAGTAGACCTTACAGTGAAATGCTGAATACAACAGGTGTAGTAGACCTCACAGTGAAATGCTGAGTACAACAGGTGTAGTAGACCTCACAGTGAAATGCTGAATACAACAGGTGTAGTAGACCTCACAGTGAAATGCTGAATGCAACAGGTGTAGTAGACCTCACAGTGAAATGCTGAATACAAGAGGTGTAGTAGACCTTACAGTGAAATGCTGAATACAACAGGTGTAGTAGACCTCACAGTGAAATGCTGAATACAACAGGTGTAGTAGACCTTACAGTGAAATGCTGAATACAACAGGTGTAGGTAGACCTTACAGTGAAATGCTGAATACAACAGGTGTAGTAGACCTCACAGTGAAATGCTGAATACAACAGGTGTAGTAGACCTCACAGTGAAATGCTGAATACAACAGGTGTAGTAGACCTCACAGTGAAATGCTGAATACAACAGGTGTAGTAGACCTCACAGTGAAATGCTGAATACAACAGGTGTAGTAGACCTCACAGTGAAATGCTGAATACAACAGGTGTAGTAGACCTCACAGTGAAATGCTGAATACAACAGGTGTAGTAGACCTCACAGTGAAATGCTGAATACAACAGGTGTAGTAGACCTTACAGTGAAATGCTGAATACAACAGGTGTAGTAGACCTTACAGTGAAATGCTGAATACAACAGGTGTAGTAGACCTCACAGTGAAATGCTGAATACAACAGGTGTAGTAGACCTTACAGTGAAATGCTGAATACAACAGGTGTAGTAGACCTTACAGTGAAATGCTGAATACAACAGGTGTAGTAGACCTTACAGTGAAATGCTGAATACAACAGGTGTAGGTAGACCTTACAGTGAAATGCTGAATACAACAGGTGTAGTAGACCTTACAGTGAAATGCTGAATACAACAGCTGTAGTAGACCTCACAGTGAAATGCTGAATACAACAGGTGTAGTAGACCTCACAGTGAAATGCTGAATACAACAGGTGTAGTAGACCTCACAGTGAAATGCTGAATACAACAGGTGTAGTAGACCTCACAGTGAAATGCTGAATACAACAGGTGTAGTAGACCTCACAGTGAAATGCTGAATACAACAGGTGTAGTAGACCTTACAGTGAAATGCTGAATACAACAGGTGTAGTAGACCTTACAGTGAAATGCTGAATACAACAGGTGTAGTAGACCTCACAGTGAAATGCTGAATACAACAGGTGTAGTAGACCTTACAGTGAAATGCTGAATACAACAGGTGTAGTAGACCTTACAGTGAAATGCTGAATACAACAGGTGTAGTAGACCTTACAGTGAAATGCTGAATACAACAGGTGTAGGTAGACCTTACAGTGAAATGCTGAATACAACAGGTGTAGTAGACCTTACAGTGAAATGCTGAATACAACAGCTGTAGTAGACCTCACAGTGAAATGCTGAATACAACAGGTGTAGTAGACCTTACAGTGAAATGCTGAATACAACAGGTGTAGTAGACCTTACAGTGAAATGCTGAATACAACAGGTGTAGTAGACCTCACAGTGAAATGCTGAATACAACAGGTGTAGACCTTGCAGTGAAATGCTGAATACAACAGGTGTAGGTAGACCTCACAGTGAAATGCTGAATACAACAGGTGTAGTAGACCTCACAGTGAAATGCTGAATACAACAGGTGTAGTAGACCTCACAGTGAAATGCTGAATACAACAGGTGTAGTAGACCTCACAGTGAAATGCTGAATACAACAGGTGTAGTAGACCTCACAGTGAAATGCTGAATACAACAGGTGTAGTAGACCTTACAGTGAAATGCTGAATACAACAGGTGTAGTAGACCTTACAGTGAAATGCTGAATACAACAGGTGTAGTAGACCTCACAGTGAAATGCTGAATACAACAGGTGTAGTAGACCTCACAGTGAAATGCTGAATACAACAGGTGTAGTAGACCTCACAGTGAAATGCTGAATACAACAGGTGTAGTAGACCTTACAGTGAAATGCTGAATACAACAGGTGTAGTAGACCTCACAGTGAAATGCTGAATACAACAGGTGTAGTAGACGTTACAGTGAAATGCTGAATACAACAGGTGTAGTAGACCTTACAGTGAAATGCTGAATACAACAGGTGTAGTAGACCTTACAGTGAAATGCTGAATACAACAGGTGTAGGTAGACCTTACAGTGAAATGCTGAATACAACAGGTGTAGTAGACCTCACAGTGAAATGCTGAATACAACAGGTGTAGTAGACCTTACAGTGAAATGCTGAATACAACAGGTGTAGGTAGACCTTACAGTGAAATGCTGAATACAACAGGTGTAGTAGACCTTACAGTGAAATGCTGAATACAACAGGTGTAGGTAGACCTTACAGTGAAATGCTGAATACAACAGGTGTAGTAGACCTTACAGTGAAATGCTGAATACAACAGGTGTAGTAGACCTCACAGTGAAATGCTGAATACAACAGGTGTAGTAGACCTTACAGTGAAATGCTGAATACAACAGGTGTAGTAGACCTCACAGTGAAATGTTGAATACAACAGGTGTAGTAGACCTTACAGTGAAATGCTGAATACAACAGGTGTAGTAGACCTCACAGTGAAATGCTGAATACAACAGGTGTAGTAGACCTCACAGTGAAATGCTGAATACAACAGGTGTAGTAGACCTCACAGTGAAATGCTTATTTACGAGCTCCTAACTGACAGTGCAGTTATAAAAAAAAATACGGATAAGAATAAGAGATAAAAGTAACAAGTAATTAAAGAGCAGCAGTAAAAAATAACAATATATACAGGGGGGTACCGTTACAGAGTCAATGTGCGGGGGCACCGGTTAGTTGAGGTAGTATGTACATGTAGGTAGAGTTATTAAAGTGACTATGCATAGATGACAAGAGAGTAGCAGCGTTGTAAAAAAAAAAAAGGGGGGGGGGGGGCAATGCGAGTAGTCTGGGTAGCCATTTGACTAGATGTTCAGGAGTCTTATGGCTTGGGGGTAGAAGCTGTTTAGAAGCCTCTTGGACCTAGACTTGGCGCTACGGTACCGTGCGGTAGCAGAGAGAACAGTCTATGACTTGGGTGGCTGGAGTCTTTGACAATTTTTAGGGCCTTCCTCTGACACCGCCTGGTATAGAGGTCCTGGATGGCAGGGAGCTTGGCACCAGTGATGTACTGAGCCATTCGCACTACCCTCTGTAGTGCCTTGCAGTCGGAGGCCCGAGCAGTTGCCATACCAGGCAGTGATGCAACCAGTCAGGATGCTCTCGATGGTGCAGCTGTAGAACCTATTGAGGATCTGAGGACCCATGCCAAATCTTTTCAGTCTCCTGAGGGGGAATAGGTTTTGTTGTGCCCTCCCTCTTCACAATTGTCTTGGTGTGCTTGGACCATGTTAGTTTGTTGGTGATGTGGACACCAAGGAACTTGAAGCTCTCAACCTGCTCCACTGCAGCCCCATTGTCTTGATCACGTTGAGGGAGAGGTTGTTGTCCTGACACCACACGGCCAGGTCTCTGACCTCTTCTCGACGTTGTCGGTGATCAGGCCTACCACTGTTGTGTCATCTGCAAATTTATTGGTGTTGGAGTCGTGCCTGGCCGTGCAGTCGTGAGCGAACAGGGAGTACAGGAGTGGACTGTGCACGCACCCCTGAGGGGCCCCTGTGTTGAGGATCAGCGTGGCGGATGTGTTGTTAACTACCCTTTCCACCTGGGGGCGGCCCGTCAGGAAGTCCAGGATCCAGTTGCAGAGGGAGGTGTTTAGTCCCAGGGTCCTTAGCTTATTGATGAGCTTTGAGGGCACTATGGTGTTGAACACTAAGCTGTAGTCAATGAATAGCATTCTCACATAAGTGTTTATTTTGTCCAGGTGGGAACAGGCAGTGTGGAGTGCATTAGAGATTGCATCATCTGTGGATCTGTTGTGGCGGTATGCAAATTGGGGTGGGTCTAGGGTTTCTTGGATGATGGTGTTAATGTGAGCCATGACCAGCCTTTCAAAGAACTTCATGGCTACAGACGTGAGTGCTACGGGTTGGTAGTCATTTAGTCAGGTTACCTTAGTGTTAATGTCAGTGAAGATACATGCCAGTTGGTCAGCGCATGCTCGCGGTACACGTCCTGGTCATTCGTCAGGCACTGTGGCCTTGTGAATGTTGACCTGTTTAAAGGTCTTACTCACATCAGCTGCGGAGAGTGTGATCACACAGTCTTCCTGGAACAGCTGGTGCTCTCATGCATGTTTCAGTGTTACTTGCCTTGAAGCGTGCATAGAGTAGTTTAGCTCGTCTGGTAGGCTTGTGTCACTGGTCAGCTCTCGGCTGTGCTTCCCTTTGTAGTCTTTAATAGTTTGCAAGCCCTGCCACATCCATCGAGCGTCAGAGCCGGTGTAGTAAGACTCGATCTTAGTCCTGTATTGAAGCTTTGCCTGTTTGATGGTTCGTCGGCGTAGCGGGATTTCTTATAAGATTCCGGGTTAGAGTCCCGCTCCTTGAAAGCAGCAGCTTTAGGCTTTAGCTATAAATAATGGGGTAGTAGCAGGGGGGGGCAGCAGGATAAATAATGTCCATAGGCGTAGTAGCGGGGGGGGGGGGCAGGATAAATAATATCCATTGGGGTAGTAGCAGGGGTGGGCAGCAGGATAAACAATGGGGTAGTAGCGGGGGGGGGGGGGGGCAGCAGGATAAATAATGTCCATAGGCGTAGTAGCGGAGGGGGGGGGGGGCAGCAGGATAAATAATGTCCATAGGCGTAGTAGCGGGGTGGGGGGGGGCAGGATAAATAATGTCCATAGGGGTAGTAGCAGGGGTGGGCAGCAGGATAAATAATGGGGTAGTAGCAGGTGGGGGCAGCAGGATAAATAATGTCCATAGGCGTAGTAGCGGGGGGGGCAGGATAAATAATGTCCATAGGGGTAGTAGCAGGGGTGGGCAGCAGGATAAATAATGGGGTAGTAGCAGGGGGGGGGGGCAGCAGGATAAATAATGTCCGTAGAGGGAGTTAAGACATGAAGTGTTGTTGCTAGGTAACATGCTGAGATTCATGGGGAGATGCTGCCAAGGGAACCGATTGGCTAAAATTAAATGATGACAAATTCTTTACTCAGTAGGTCACTCCCATTCTAATTCTACTGTCACTCCCAGTAAGGCCAGTTTAGGATGGTTGATGTCCCAGGTTTATATGCGCTGTGTGCAATGTCTTCTCTCCAGACCAGAAACGCTGGCAGACGGTGGTCCCAACGTCATCACACACACACACACACACATACACACACACACACACACACACACAGAGATGATTCCATCATGACCAGAACACAAACAGTCCACCAGTCCCCCAGTCTCTCCCAGCCCTCCTCATCACCGCTGACCATGGGCAGAGAACACACACACATCAGATGAGGATGTGACTGGTGATTAGGACATTACAACACCCACTCAGATGGAATCTGCTTTGTTAATGGATCCTACAGATGGAATCTGCTTTGTGTTAACGGATCCTACAGATGGAATCTGCTTTGTGTTAACGGATCCTACAGATGGAATCTGCTTTGTGTTACCTGCGAGCCGAGCGGCGCGTTTTACCTGGGAGCCGAGCGGCGCGTTTTACCTGGGAGCCGAGCGGCGCGTTTTACCTGGGAGCCGAGCGGCGCGTTTTACCTGGGTGTCTCAGTGGACTAATCCATTCTGGAGGCCTGTCTCAGTAGACTAATCCATTCTGGAGGCCTGTCTCAGTGGACTAATCCATTCTGGAGGCCTGTCTCAGTGGACTAATCCATTGCGGAGGCCTGTCTCAGTGGACTGATCCATTGCGGAGGCCTGTCTCAGTGGACTGATCCATTGCGGAGGCCTGTCTCAGTGGACTGATCCATTGCGGAGGCCTGTCTCAGTGGACTGATCCATTGCGGAGGCCTGTCTCAGTGGACTGATCCATTGCGGAGGCCTGTCTCAGTGGACTGATCCATTGCGGAGGCCTGTCTCGGTGGACTGATCCATTGCGGAGGCCTGTCTCGGTGGACTGATCCATTGCGGAGGCCTGTCTCGGTGGACTGATCCATTGCGGAGGCCTGTCTCAGTGGACTGATCCATTGCGGAGGCCTGTCTCAGTGGACTGATCCATTGCGGAGGCCTGTCTCAGTGGACTAATCCATTGCGGAGGCCTGTCTCAGTGGACTAATCCATTGCGGAGGCCTGTCTCGGTGGACTGATCCATTGTGGAGGCCGCAGGGATGGTACACCACTATCACCATCATTTACCGTTAATTTGTTTGGTTACGGTAATTTCTGTTAATACATTCAATATATTATTATTATTACAGTCTTAACGTTGTCATTGTAGGAGTGGACACGTTGTTTGCAGAGTGCAGAACCCAGGCTAATCCTGTGAGGGGGAAAAAGTTTCATACCATTTACGAGTTGTACATTTATTCATTGGCTTTTGTTTGGAGCGCTCCTGTCAATGTTAAGTAAGGACACGCACCTGATTACGGTTAGAATTAGGTCTAGGCTACCTGGCCTGCGTACAAATGTAGTCCTGTAAATGTAGTCCTGTAAGTGTTCCCGTTTGGGGATCTGATACTATTTCTGATTTGTCACCATCACTGTGGAGCTTCTCAAAGTAATTTTTTCTTCGCCTCAAAACAGAAAGGAAACTAAGTCTGTTTTTTTTACATCCATTGAGAATGACAAAACTTCCTCAATGAAGCCTATTTGAAAAATCTTTCCCGCCCTCTCCCTTTCAATAACCACTCAGCATTAAAGGGGAACAATTGTAATGCTCTTCTCCTTTGCACCAAATAGCCTACAACAGTTTCTGTCTCTCCAGAGCTCACTGACGGGGAAACTCGAGGGCCCAAAATATTTTATACAATGTTACATGTTTGCTGGCATGTTCGGGCTGGGCCAAGTTAATATTTTATACAATGTTCCATGTTCGGGCTGGACCAAGTTAATATTTTATACAATGTTACATGTTTGCTGGCATGTTCGGGCTGGGCCAAGTTAATATTTTATACAATGTTGCATGTTTGCTGGCCATGTTTGGGCTGGACCAAGTTAATAGTTGATACAATGTTTCCAGTTCGTTGCAGACAGGCCATGTGTAGCCAATGTGATTTATAGGATATTTCTGCTGCAATCTTTTTATTTGTTGGCTTTATGTAGGCTATTTTTACATATTGGCAATAGAAGTTACTTCTACATTTGTATATTTTGTATTATTGGTCGACCAAGATTTTTTGTTGTTGTTGACGAAAGCCCTAGTGCTATATCTAGGAGACATAAGAAAGCTCAGGAAATATTAGTTTTATTATACACATTTAATCCCATATTTTTTTGAGGCACAAAACTACCTCCGTACTTCCATTCGTTTGTATGGGTTACCTTCAGATGAGTCCTGTGACACTTGTGGGGGTGCAATCTGGCCTGTTAATCACACTTTGATCAGGTTTACGTGTGAACCGAGCGGCGCGTTTTACCTGGGAGCCGAGCGGCGCGTTTTACCTGGGAGCCGAGCGGCGCGTTTTACCTGGGAGCCGAGCGGCGCGTTTTACCTGGGAGCCGAGCGGCGCGTTTTACCTGGGAGCCGAGCGGCGCGTTTTACCTGGGAGCCGAGCGGCGCGTTTCACCTGGGAGCCGAGCGGCGCGTTTCACCTGGGAGCCGAGCGGCGCGTTTCACCTGGGAGCCGAGCGGCGCGTTTCACCTGGGAGCCGAGCGGCGCGTTTTACCTGGGAGCCGAGCGGCGCGTTTTACCTGGGAGCCGAGCTCCGCGTTTTACCAGGGAGCCGAGCGTCGCGTTTCACCTGGGAGCCGAGCGTCGCGTTTCACCTGGGAGCCGAGCGTCGCGTTTCACCTGGGAGCCGAGCGGCGCGTTTTCACCTGGGAGCCGAGCGGCGCGTTTTACCTGGGAGCCGAGCGGCCTTTCACCTGTGATCATCATACATGATTATGCAGTGATGAGGTCATGGACAGCTGAGCCTATTGTGATCTCTCACATTTTCTATTCCATGGTTGTGTTTAAAGTGATGCTCCAGAGCTTTTGTATCATTTCAGCCAGTAGTTTTGAAAGTAGCACTAACAAGCCATAACAGGTCCCTGAAAAATTGTGCACCAATGTGTACCATTTTCGTATGATGTGTTACGTCAATAACTAACCCGAGGTAGACCAGAACCTGTCGTTTTTCAATGGGAACGAATGAATCCTAGTTTATAACTAACCCGAGGTAGACCAGAACCTGTCGTTTTTCAATGGGAACGAATGAATCCTAGTTTATAACTAACCCGAGGTAGACCCGAACCTGTCGTTTTTCAATGGGAACGAATGAATCCTAGTTTATAACTAACCCGAGGTAGACCAGAACCTGTCGTTTTTCAATGGGAACGAATGAATCCTAGTTTATAACTAACCCGAGGTAGACCAGAACCTGTCGTTTTTCAATGGGAACGAATGAATCCTAGTTTATAACTAACCCGAGGTAGACCAGAACCTGTCGTTTTTCAATGGGAACGAATGAATCCTAGTTTATAACTAACCCGAGGTAGACCAGAACCTGTCGTTTTTCAATGGGAACGAATGAATCCTAGTTTATAACTAACCCGAGGTAGACCAGAACCTGTCGTTTTTCAATGGGAACGAATGAATCCTAGTTTATAACTAACCCGAGGTAGACCAGAACCTGTCGTTTTTCAATGGGAACGAATGAATCCTAGTTTATAACTAACCCGAGGTAGACCAGAACCTGTCGTTTTTCAATGGGAACGAATGAATCCTAGTTTATAACTAACCCGAGGTAGACCAGAACCTGTCGTTTTTCAATGGGAACGAATGAATCCTAGTTTATAACTAACCCGAGGTAGACCAGAACCTGTCGTTTTTCAATGGGAACGAATGAATCCTAGTTTATAACTAACCCGAGGTAGACCAGAACCTGTCGTTTTTCAATGGGAACGAATGAATCCTAGTTTATAACTAACCCGAGGTAGACCAGAACCTGTCGTTTTTCAATGGGAACGAATGAATCCTAGTTTATAACTAACCCGAGGTAGACCAGAACCTGTCGTTTTTCAATGGGAACGAATGAATCCTAGTTTATAACTAACCCGAGGTAGACCAGAACCTGTCGTTTTTCAATGGGAACGAATGAATCCTAGTTTATAACTAACCCGAGGTAGACCAGAACCTGTCGTTTTTCAATGGGAACGAATGAATCCTAGTTTATAACTAACCCGAGGTAGACCAGAACCTGTCGTTTTTCAATGGGAACGAATGAATCCTAGTTTATAACTAACCCGAGGTAGACCAGAACCTGTCGTTTTTCAATGGGAACGAATGAATCCTAGTTTATAACTAACCCGAGGTAGACCAGAACCTGTCGTTTTTCAATGGGAACGAATGAATCCTAGTTTATAACTAACCCGAGGTAGACCAGAACCTGTCGTTTTTCAATGGGAACGAATGAATCCTGGTGGGCAGAAACAAGCAAGGAGGTGGGAAGAGCCAAAAGCATGAGCTAGCGAGATCTTATTGGCGCGTTCTAGCATGTATTTGCATATTTCCGTTCGGGAACGCCTACTCTGAAATGCGATAACTCATGTCACCCTTGCACTCCTAAACAACTAAAAAAATGTTTGAAACTTTGGCAAAGGGAAATGTCTACAAAACTTAGTCTCACTCAGTTTGTAAGATTCTAGTTTTTGGAACCAAAAAAAAACACTGCATTAAGAACAAATATTCCATCGATGAGAAAATAAGCAGAATGTCGGCCATAATCCATCCCGCTTCATCTTTTGCCACTGGGCTTCCCTCTCACCACCATATTTGGTCGCGAGTGGAAATGGCCGAACCGGATGCTTCACATTAAATACACATCTGGAGAAACATTTGGATCGTTGCTCATATTTGATCTATTTAGCAATTTGTATGATTTACGTTACAAATTGGTGAGTGCTTATGATGCCCGACTGCATATTTTAACAAAATGGGTGCTGTATCCTATGGTAACCTATATATGATGTGTGTGTGGAAGGTCATACCATAAGCATCCCTATGCCAGTCAACTTCTCCGAGACGACCATGTCCCACATGATCTCTATATGTGTTATTACCTATTGGTTAAACTAGATGATCTGTCCCCCCCCCCCCTATAGAATGCAGAGGGCCACGTGATGAGCATCCCGATGCCAGGCCACCCGGTCAACTTCTCCGAGGCGACCATGTCCCAGGCCAGGCAGGACGTGGAACACCTGGAGAAGCTGATCTCGCAGCATGACGTCGTCTTCCTGTTGATGGACACCAGGGAGAGTCGATGGCTGCCGACTGTGATAGCTGCCAGCAATAGGAAGGTAAGGGAGAGGGAGAGAGAGAGAGAGGGGGTGGAATCAGGCAACACGTCCCAAATGACAGCCTATATAGTGCACTACAAGCCTTAGAGGCCCTGGTCACAAGTAGTGCATTATATAGGGGGAAAGGGTTCCATTTTGGACGCAGCAGGGGGTCGTCCGGCGGGGGGGGTCGTCCGGCGGGGGGGGTCGTCCGGCGGGGGGGGTCGTCCGGCGGGGGGGGTCGTCCGGCGGCGGGGGTCGTCCGGCGGCGGGGGTCGTCCGGCGGAGGGGTCGTCCGGCGGGGGGGGGGGGGTCGTCCGGCGGGGGGTCGTCCAGCGGGGCAGCGGTGGGTCGTCCGGCGGGGGGGGTCGTCCGGCGGGGGGTCGTCCGGCGGGGCAGCAAGGGGTCGTCCGGCGGGGGGTCGTCCGGCGGGGGGTCGTCCAGCATGGGGTCGTCCGGCGGGAGGTCGTCCGGCGGTGGGGGTCGTCCGGCGGGGCAGCGGTGGGTCGTCCGGCGGGGCAGCTGTGGGGTCGTCCGGCGGGGCAGCTGTGGGGTCGTCCGGCGGGGCAGCGCGGGGTCGTCCGGCGGGGCAGCTGTGGGGTCGTCCGGCGGGGCAGCGCGGGGTCGTCCGGCGGGGCAGCGCGGGGTCGTCCGGCGGGGCAGCGCGGGGTCGTCCGGCGGGGGGGGTCGTCCGGCGGGGCAGCGGTGGGTCGTCCGGCGGGGGGTCGTCCGGCGGGGGGGGTCGTCCAGTGTGTGGCTCTACTGAAACGGTGTTCAAAAGAAATGCCTTCCAAAACTGACCAGAGCCCTATTCCCTATATAGTGCACTACTTTAGACCAGGGCCCTATTCCCTATATAGTGCACTACTTTAGACCAGGGCCCTATTCCCTATATAGTGCACTGCTTTAGACCAGGGCCCTATTCCCTATATAGTGCACTGCTTTAGACCAGGGCCCTATTCCCTATATAGTGCACTGCTTTAGACCAGGGCCCTATTCCCTATATAGTGCACTGCTTTAGACCAGGGCCCTATTCCCTATATAGTGCACTGCTTTAGACCAGGGCCCTATTCCCTATATAGTGCACTGCTTTAGACCAGGGCCCTATTCCCTATATAGTGCACTGCTTTAGACCAGGGCCCTATTCCCTATATAGTGCACTGCTTTAGACCAGGACCCTATTCCCTATATAGTGCACTGCTTTAGACCAGGACCCTATTCCCTATATAGTGCACTGCTTTAGACCAGGGCCCTATTCCCTATATAGTGCACTGCTTTAGACCAGGGCCCTATTCCCTATATAGTGCACTGCTTTAGACCAGGGCCCTATTCCCTATATAGTGCACTGCTTTAGACCAGGGCCCTATTCCCTATATAGTGCACTGCTTTAGACCAGGGCCCTATTCCCTATATAGTGCACTGCTTTAGACCAGGGCCCTATTCCCTATATAGTGCACTGCTTTAGACCAGGGCCCTATTCCCTATATAGTGCACTGCTTTAGACCAGGGCCCTATTCCCTATATAGTGCACTGCTTTAGACCAGGGCCCTTTTCCCTATATAGTGCACTGCTTTAGACCAGGGCCCTATTCCCTATATATAGTGCACTGCTTTAGACCAGGGCCCTATTCCCTATATAGTGCACTGCTTTAGACCAGGGCCCTATTCCCTATATAGTGCACTGCTTTAGACCAGGGCCCTATTCCCTATATAGTGCACTGCTTTAGACCAAGGCCCTATTCCCTATATAGTGCACTGCTTTAGACCAGGGCCCTATTCTCTATATAGTGCACTGCTTTAGACCAGGGCCCTAGTCTCTATATAGTGCACTGCTTTAGACCAGGGCCCTATTCCCTATATAGTGCACTGCTTTAGACCAGGGCCCTATTCCCTATATAGTGCACTACTTTAGACCAGGGCCCTATTCCCTATATAGTGCACTACTTTAGACCAGGGCCCTATTCCCTATATAGTGCACTGCTTTAGACCAGGGCCCTATTCCCTATATAGTGCACTACTTTAGACCAGGACCCTATTCCCTATATAGTGCACTGCTTTAGACCAGGGCCCTATTCCCTATATAGTGCACTACTTTAGACCAGGGCCCTATTCCCTATATAGTGCACTACTTTAGACCAGGGCCCTATTCCCTATATAGTGCACTACTTTAGACCAGAGCCCATAGATAATAGGGTGCCATTTGAGACGCACCCACAGTGTTCTCCAGGCTAAGATGGCCCCTGAACAGATTGTGTTGATTTCATAATTAAAAGATCAATCGCAGTTCTTACGAAGAGTCCATTCCATCTGATTAGACCTGAACACGCTCTGTGTGCGTCCTATTCACTATGAGCCTTGGTAGAAAGCAGTGCACTATATAGGGAATAGGGTAGCATTTGGGACACAGGCTATATCCTTAATGGCTTGGTGTATAATAGTCTATAACAGCATATTGAACTCAACCCTGTGACTTACACTCATCAACATAATGAAAGTGGGATTGTTTTGCTAGTATATATGTGTTTAGCTTGGGGGGAGAGGTCAATTCATGTTATATTTAACAAACACGCTTAGGCTCTTCCCATCTCTCCCTCCCTCCTCCTCCTCCCTCCCTCTCCCCCACCCCTCCCTCCCTCTCTCCCACCCCTGTCTCCCTCCCCTCCCTGTCTCCCTCCCCTCCCTGTCTCCCCCCCTCCCTGTCTTCCTCCCCTCCCTCCCTGTCTCCCTCCCCTCCCTCCCACCCCTGTCTCCCTCCCTGTCTCCCTCCCCTGTCTCCCTCCCTGTCTCCCTCCCCTGTCTCCCTCCCTCCCACCCCTGTCTCCCTCCCCTCCCTGTCTCCCTCCCCTCCCTGTCTCCCTCCCCTCCCTGTCTCCCTCCCCTCCCTGTCTCCCTCCCCTCCCTGTCTCCCTCCCCTCCCTCCCTGTCTCCCTCCCCTCCCTCCCACCCCTGTCTCCCTCCCCTCCCTCCCACCCCTGTCTCCCTCCCTCCCACCCCTGTCTCCCTCCCTCCCTCCCTGTCTCCCTCCCCTCCCTCCCTGTCTCCCTCCCCTCCCTCCCTGTCTCCCTCCCCTCCCTCCCTGTCTCCCTCCCCTCCCTCCCTGTCTCCCTCCCCTCCCTCTCTCCCACCCCTCCCTCCCTCTCTCCCACCCCTCCCTCCCTCTCTCCCACCCCTGTCTCCCTCTCTCCCCTCCCTCTCTCCCTCCCCTCCCTCTCTCCCTCCCCTCCCTCCCTCTCTCCCACCCCTCCCTCCCACCCCTGTCTCCCTCCCCTCCCTCTCTCCCTCCCTCTCTCCCACCCCTCCCTCCCTCTCTCCCACCCCTCCCTCCCTCTCTCCCACCCCTCCCTCCCTCTCTCCCACCCCTGTCTCCCTCTCTCCCACCCCTGTCTCCCTCCCCTCCCTCCCTGTCTCTCCAGTTGGTAGTGAATTCTGCCCTGGGCTTTGACACCTTCGTGGTGATGAGACACGGTCTGAAGAAACCTAAACCCTGTGGACCAGGAGACTCTTCCGACCCTTCCTCTTCCTCCTCCGCCTCATCCTCTTCCTCCACGCCGGCCGAGCCCGCCCAGCTCCCAGCAGCCTCTCTGTTCTCCAACATCCCCGGACACCGCCTCGGATGCTACTTCTGTAACGACGTTGTCGCCCCCGGAGACGTAAGACGCCATGTTGTTGTTGTTGTCGTGTAGTTGTTGTTGTTGTTGTTGTGTAGTTGTTGTTGTCGTGTAGTTGTCGTGTTATTGCCCACGGAGATGTGAGAGCCTTTCACATTCAAATTCAAAAAAAGCTATTATTGTGTGTCAATTTTGTGTGTCAATTTTGTTGTTGTTTGTATCAGTCCACCAGAGACCGGACCCTGGACCAGCAGTGTACAGTGAGTCGTCCAGGCCTGGCCATGATAGCAGGAGCTCTGGCTGTAGAACTCATGGTGTCCATACTACAGCATACAGAAGGGTATGGACGATACGTATATTTACACAGATACGTGATTGGACTGTCACGTTTATATTGAATGTCATCCAAGCTAGTTGATTGGTCTGGCAGGTGAATGATTTTGAAAGTTTCCATAAGCAATGTTAGTGAAGGTGTAGTGAAAGATGTCTTCATTATGGGTCATTTCCTGGGTTGGGGTCATTTCCTGGGTTGGGTTCATTTCCTGGGTTGGGGTCATTTCCTGGGTTGGGGTCATTTCCTGGGTTGTGTTCATTTCCTGGGTTGTGTTCATTTCCTGGGTTGGGGTCATTGCCAGGGGGTTGGGGTCATTGCCAGGGGGTTGGGGTCATTGCCAGGGGGTTGGGGTCATTTCCTGGGTTGGGTTCATTTCCTGGGTTGGGTTCATTTCCTGGGTTGGGGTCATTGCCAGGGGGTTGGGGTCATTGCCAGGGGGTTGGGGTCATTGCCAGGGGGTTGGGGTCATTTCCTGGGTTGGGGTCATTGCCAGGGGGTTGGGGTCATTGCCAGGGGGTTGGGTTCATTGCCAGGGGGTTGGGGTCATTTCCAGGGGGTTGGGGTCATTTCCTGGGGGTTGGGGTCATTTCCTGGGGGTTGGGTTCATTGCCAGGGGGTTGGGGTCATTGCCAGGGGGTTGGGGTCATTGCCAGGGGGTTGGGGTCATTGCCAGGGGGTTGGGGTCATTGCCAGGGGGTTGGGGTCATTGCCAGGGGGTTGGGGTCATTGCCAGGGGGTTGGGGTCATTGCCAGGGGGTTGGGGTCATTGCCAGGGGGTTGGGGTCATTGCCAGGGGGTTGGGTCATTGCCAGGGGGTTGGGTTCATTGCCAGGGGGTTGGGTTCATTGCCAGGGGGTTGGGTTCATTGCCAGGGGGTTGGGTTCA
This sequence comes from Salvelinus fontinalis, assembly GCF_029448725.1. Classification (NCBI taxonomy): domain Eukaryota; kingdom Metazoa; phylum Chordata; class Actinopteri; order Salmoniformes; family Salmonidae; genus Salvelinus; species Salvelinus fontinalis. The sequence continues at coordinate 57,776,936 of NC_074682.1, read as the reverse complement.
TTGCCAGGGGGTTGGGTTCATTGCCAGGGGTTGGGGTCATTTCCAGGGGGTTGGGGTCATTTCCAGGGGGTTGGGGTCATTGCCAGGGGGTTGGGGTCATTTCCTGGGGGTTGGGGTCATTTCCTGGGGGTTGGGGTCATTTCCAGGGGGTTGGGGTCATTTCCAGGGGGTTGGGGTCATTTCCTGGGGGTTGGGGTCATTTCCTGGGGGTTGGGGTCATTTCCTGGGGGTTGGGGTCATTTCCAGGGGGTTGGGGGTCATTTCCAGGGGGTTGGGGGTCATTTCCAGGGTTGGGGTCATTTCCAGGGTTGGGGTCAATTCCATTTGTATTTCCAGTCAATTCAAAAAGTAAACCCAATTGAAAAGTATTGAAGATCATTTTAATTAATTTCTGTGTACTTTTCTGAGTTGACTGGAACCCCAACCCTGGTCATTTCCAGTGGTGGAACATGTGCCCAACATGTACCCAACATGTGCCCAACATGTGCCCAACATGTGCCCAACATGTGCCCAACATGTGCCCAACATGTGCCCAACATGTGCCCAACATGTGCCCAACATGTGCCCAACATGTGCCCAACATGTACCCAACATGTGCCCAACATGTGCCCAACATGTGCCCAACATGTGCCCAACATGTGCCCAACATGTACCCAACTGTCATACTTGAGTAAAAGTAAAGATACCTTCATAGAAAATTACTCAAGTAAAAGTGAAAGTCACCCAGTAAAATACTACTCGAGTAGAAGTTTAAAAGTATTTGGTTTTAAATATACTTAAGTATGAAACGCAAATAAATATACTTAAGTATGAAAAGTAAAAGTATGAATAATTTCAAATTCCTTATATTAAACAAACCAGACGGCACCATTTTTTATTTACGGATAGCCAAGGGCACACAACACCCAGACATAATTTACAAATCAAGCGTGTGTGTTTAGTGAGTCGCCATATTCAGAGGGAGTAAGGGATGACCAGAGATGTTCTCTTGAGAAGTGTGTGAATTAGATCATTTTTCTGTCCTGCTAAACATTCAAAATGTAACGAGTATTCTTGGGTGTCATGGAAAATGTATGGAGTAAAAAGTACAATATTTTCTTTAGGAATGTAAAAGTTAATATGAATACTAAAGTAAAGTACAGATACCCCCCAAAAAACAACTTAAGTAGTACTTTAAAGTTTTATTTTTTTAACTTAAGTACTTTACACCACTGGTCATTAAGTGCTTTACACCACTGGTCATTAAGTGCTTTACACCACTGGTCATTAAGTGCTTTACACCACTGGTCATTAAGTACTTTACACCACTGGTCATTAAGTACTTTACACCACTGGTCATTAAGTACTTTACACCACTGGTCATTAAGTACTTTACAGCACTGGTCATTAAGTACTTTACACCACTGGTAATTAAGTACTTTACACCACTGGTCATTAAGTACTTTACACCACTGGTCATTAAGTACGTTACACCTTTGGTCATTAAGTACTTTACAGCACTGGTCATTAAGTACTTTACACCACTGGTCATTAAGTACTTTACACCACTGGTCATTAAGTACTTTACACCACTGGTCATTAAGTACTTTACACCACTGGTCATTAAGTACTTTACACCACTGGTCATTAAGTACTTTACACCACTGGTCATGAAGTACTTTACACCACTGGTCATTAAGTACTTTACACCACTGGTCATTAAGTGCTTTACACCACTGGTCATTAAGTGCTTTACACCACTGGTCATTAAGTACTTTACACCACTGGTCATTAAGTGCTTTACACCACTGGTCATTAAGTGCTTTACACCACTGGTCATTAAGTGCTTTACACCACTGGTCATTAAGTGCTTTACACCACTGGTCATTAAGTGCTTTACACCACTGGTCATTAAGTGCTTTACACCACTGGTCATTAAGTGCTTTACACCACTGGTCATTAAGTGCTTTACACCACTGGTCATTAAGTACTTTACACCACTGGTCATTAAGTGCTTTACACCACTGGTCATTAAGTGCTTTACAGCACTGGTCATTAAGTGCTTTACAGCACTGGTCATTAAGTGCTTTACAGCACTGGTCATTAAGTGCTTTACAGCACTGGTCATTAAGTGCTTTACACCACTGGTCATTAAGTACTTTACACCACTGGTCATTAAGTACTTTACAGCACTGGTCATTAAGTGCTTTACACCACTGGTCATTAAGTACTTTACAGCACTGGTCATTTCTGAACAGCACTTAAGGTGTTGTGTAATATACTGAGCGGACAAAACATTAAGAACACCGTCCTAATACTGAGTTGATCCCCCCCCTCAGAACAACCTCAATTCGTCGGGGCATAGACTCTACAAGGTGTCGAACGTGTTCCACAGGGATCCTGGCCCATGTTGACTCCAATGCTTCCCACAGTTGTCAAGTTGGCTGGATGTCCTTTGGGTGGTGGCTCATTCTTGATCTACACGGGAAACTGTTGAGCGTGGAAAAATCCAGCAACGTTGCAGTTCTTGACACATTCAAACCGGTGTGCCTGGCACCTACTACCATACCCCGTTCAAAGGCACTTCAATCTTTTGTCTTGCCCATTCACCCTCTGAATGATACACCATCCATGTTTCAATTGTCTCAAGGCTTAAAAATCCTTCTTTAACCGGACTCCTCCCCTTCATCTACACTGATTGAAGTAGACACCAATAATTTACATTTACATTTAAGTCATTTAGCAGACGTTCTTATCCAGAGCGACTTACAAATTGGTAAGTAATTAACATAATTAACATCAATACGGGATCATAGCTTTCACCTGGATTCACCTGGTCAGTCTATACCATGGAAAGAGCAGGTGTTCCTAATGTTTTGTACACTAAGTGTACGTTTCAGTATAAATATTTCTCTCGGAATGTTTTGGCAGGATGGAAGGATCCAGGCTTTCTTCTGTGTGTGTGTGTGTGTGTGTGTGTGTGTGTGTGTGTGGTGTGTGTGTGTGCGTGCTCCTGTGTGTAGTCAGTCTGAATAGGCCTCTCTGGCCTAGATAATAGCTATTGAGATGCATTAAGCTGCTAGAGGAGAGGAGAAAAGGCCTAGGGAGGAGGGAGGAGAACAAAGGCTTTGTCCCAAAAGGCACCCTATTATTCCCTATATAGTGTACTACTTTAGACCAGAGCCCTGTGGGTAGTGCACTACTTTAGACCAGAGCCCAGTGGGTAGTGCACTACTTTAGACCAGAGCCCAGTGGGTAGTGCACTACTTTAGACCAGAGCCCTGTGGGTAGTGTACTACTTTAGACCAGAGCCCTGTGGGTAGTGCACTACTTTAGACCAGAGCCCTATGGGTAGTGCACTACTTTAGACCAGAGCCTAATGGGTAGTGCACTGTAAGGAATAATATGGTGCCATTTGGGACGTAAACAAAAGGCTTGGAGAGGAGCAGAGTGAGAGTCTGTTCCCGTGTTACTGTAGACTGTTCCCGTGTTACTGTAGACTGTTCCCGTGTTACTGTAGTCTGATCCCGTGTTACTGTAGACTGTTCCCGTGTTACTGTAGTCTGTTCCCGTGTTACTGTAGTCTGTTCCCGTGTGACTGTAGTCTGTTCCCGTGTGACTGTAGTCTGTTCCCGTGTTACTGTAGTCTGTTCCCGTGTTACTGTAGTCTGTTCCCGTGTTACTCTAGACTGTTCCCGTGTTACTGTAGACTGTTCCCGTGTTACTGTAGACTGTTCCCGTGTGACTGTAGTCTGTTCCCGTGTTACTGTAGTCTGTTCCCGTGTTACTGTAGTCTGTTCCCGTGTTACTGTAGACTGTTCCCGTGTTACTGTAGACTGTTCCCGTGTGACTGTAGTCTGTTCCCGTGTTACTGTAGTCTGTTCCCGTGTTACTGTAGACTGTTCCCGTGTTACTGTAGTCTGTTCCCGTGTTACTGTAGTCTGTTCCTGTAGTCTGTTCCCGTGTTACTGTAGTCTGTTCCCGTGTTACTGTAGACTGTTCCCGTGTTACTGTAGTCTGTTCCCGTGTTACTGTAGTCTGTTCCCGTGTTACTGTAGTCTGTTCCCGTGTTACTGTAGACTGTTCCCGTGTTACTGTAGTCTGTTCCCGTGTTACTGTAGTCTGTTCCCGTGTTACTGTAGTCTGTTCCCGTGTTACTGTAGACTGTTCCCGTGTGACTGTAGTCTGTTCCCGTGTTACTGTAGTCTGTTCCCGTGTTACTGTAGACTGTTCCCGTGTTACTGTAGTCTGTTCCCGTGTGACTGTAGACTGTTCCCGTGTGACTGTAGTCTGTTCCCGTGTTACTGTAGTCTGTTCCCGTGTTACTGTAGTCTGTTCCCGTGTTACTGTAGTCTGTTCCCGTGTTACTGTAGTCTGTTCCCGTGTTACTGTAGTCTGTTCCCGTGTTACTGTAGACTGTTCCCGTGTTACTGTAGTCTGTTCCCGTGTTACTGTAGTCTGTTACTGTAGTCTGTTCCCGTGTTACTGTAGTCTGTTCCCGTGTTACTGTAGACTGTTCCCGTGTTACTGTAGTCTGTTCCCGTGTTACTGTAGTCTGTTCCCGTGTTACTGTAGTCTGTTCCCGTGTTACTGTAGTCTGTTCCCGTGTTACTGTAGACTGTTCCCGTGTTACTGTAGACTGTTCCCGTGTTACTGTAGTCTGTTCCCGTGTGACTGTAGTCTGTTCCCGTGTGACTGTAGTCTGTTCCCGTGTTACTGTAGTCTGTTCCCGTGTTACTGTAGACTGTTCCCGTGTTACTGTAGACTGTTCCCGTGTGACTGTAGTCTGTTCCCGTGTTACTGTAGTCTGTTCCCGTGTTACTGTAGACTGTTCCCGTGTTACTGTAGACTGTTCCCGTGTGACTGTAGACTGTTCCCGTGTGACTGTAGTCTGTTCCCGTGTTACTGTAGTCTGTTCCCGTGTTACTGTAGTCTGTTCCCGTGTTACTGTAGTCTGTTCCCGTGTTACTGTAGACTGTTCCCGTGTTACTGTAGTCTGTTCCCGTGTTACTGTAGTCTGTTCCCGTGTTACTGTAGTCTGTTCCCGTGTGACTGTAGTCTGTTCCCGTGTGACTGTAGTCTGTTCCCGTGTGACTGTAGTCTGTTCCCGTGTGACTGTAGTCTGTTCCCGTGTGACTGTAGTCTGTTCCCGTGTGACTGTAGTCTGTTCCCGTGTGACTGTAGTCTGTTCCCGTGTGACTGTAGTCTGTTCCCGTGTGACTGTAGTCTGTTCCCGTGTGACTGTAGTCTGTTCCCGTGTGACTGTAGTCTGTTCCCGTGTGACTGTAGTCTGTTCCCGTGTGACTGTAGTCTGTTCCCGTGTGACTGTAGTCTGTTCCCGTGTTACTGTAGTCTGTTCCCGTGTTACTGTAGTTTGTTCCCGTGTTACTGTAGTCTGTTCCCGTGTTACTGTAGTCTGTTCCCGTGTGACTGTAGTCTGTTCCCGTGTGACTGTAGTCTGTTCCCGTGTGACTGTAGTCTGTTACTGTAGTCTGTTCCAGTGTTACTGTAGTCTGTTCCAACCTGGGTAGTTACAGGACTCAGTGTTACTGTAGACTGTTCCAGTGTGACTGTAGTCTGTTCCAACCTGGGTAGTTACAGGACTGTGTTACTGTAGTCTGTCCCCGTGTTACTGTAGTCTGTCCCCGTGTTACTGTAGTCTGTTACTGTAGACCGTTCCCGTGTTACTGTAGTCTGTTCCCGTGTGACTGTAGTCTGTTACTGTAGTCTGTTCCAGTGTGACTGTAGTCTGTTCCAACCTGGGTAGTTACAGGACTCAGTGTTACTGTAGACTGTTCCAGTGTGACTGTAGTCTGTTCCAACCTGGGTAGTTACAGGACTGTGTTACTGTAGTCTGTTCCCGTGTTACTGTAGTCTGTTCCCGTGTTACTGTAGTCTGTTCCCGTGTGACTGTAGTCTGTTCCCGTGTGACTGTAGTCTGTTCCCGTGTGACTGTAGTCTGTTCCCGTGTTACTGTAGTCTGTTCCCGTGTGACTGTAGTCTGTTCCCGTGTTACTGTAGTCTGTTCCCGTGTTACTGTAGTCTGTTCCCGTGTGACTGTAGTCTGTTCCCGTGTGACTGTAGTCTGTTCCCGTGTGACTGTAGTCTGTTCCCGTGTGACTGTAGTCTGTTCCCGTGTGACTGTAGTCTGTTCCCGTGTGACTGTAGTCTGTTCCCGTGTGACTGTAGTCTGTTCCCGTGTGACTGTAGTCTGTTCCCGTGTGACTGTAGTCTGTTCCCGTGTGACTGTAGTCTGTTCCCGTGTGACTGTAGTCTGTTCCCGTGTGACTGTAGTCTGTTCCCGTGTTACTGTAGTCTGTTCCCGTGTTACTGTAGTCTGTTCCCGTGTTACTGTAGTCTGTTCCCGTGTTACTGTAGTCTGTTCCCGTGTTACTGTAGTCTGTTCCCGTGTTACTGTAGTCTGTTCCCGTGTTACTGTAGTCTGTTCCCGTGTGACTGTAGTCTGTTCCCGTGTTACTGTAGTCTGTTACTGTAGTCTGTTCCAGTGTTACTGTAGTCTGTTCCAACCTGGGTAGTTACAGGACTCAGTGTTACTGTAGACTGTTCCAGTGTGACTGTAGTCTGTTCCAACCTGGGTAGTTACAGGACTGTGTTACTGTAGTCTGTCCCCGTGTTACTGTAGTCTGTCCCCGTGTTACTGTAGTCTGTTACTGTAGACCGTTCCCGTGTTACTGTAGTCTGTTACTGTAGACTGTTCCCGTGTTACTGTAGTCTGTTCCCGTTTGACTGTAGTCTGTTACTGTAGTCTGTTCCAGTGTGACTGTAGTCTGTTCCAACCTGGGTAGTTACAGGACTCAGTGTTACTGTAGACTGTTCCAGTGTGACTGTAGTCTGTTCCAACCTGGGTAGTTACAGGACTGTGTTACTGTAGTCTGTTCCCGTGTTACTGTAGTCTGTTCCCGTGTTACTGTAGTCTGTTCCCGTGTTACTGTAGTCTGTTCCCGTGTGACTGTAGTCTGTTCCCGTGTTACTGTAGTCTGTTCCCGTGTGACTGTAGTCTGTTCCCGTGTTACTGTAGTCTGTTCCCGTGTTACTGTAGTCTGTTCCCGTGTTACTGTAGTCTGTTCCCGTGTGACTGTAGTCTGTTCCCGTGTGACTGTAGTCTGTTCCCGTGTGACTGTAGTCTGTTCCCGTGTGACTTTAGTCTGTTCCCGTGTTACTGTAGTCTGTTCCCGTGTTACTGTAGTCTGTTCCCGTGTTACTGTAGTCTGTTCCCGTGTTACTGTAGTCTGTTCCCGTGTTACTGTAGTCTGTTCCCGTGTTACTGTAGTCTGTTCCCGTGTTACTGTAGTCTGTTCCCGTGTTACTGTAGTCTGTTCCCGTGTGACTGTAGTCTGTTCCCGTGTGACTGTAGTCTGTTCCCGTGTGACTGTAGTCTGTTACTGTAGTCTGTTCCAGTGTTACTGTAGTCTGTTCCAACCTGGGTAGTTACAGGACTCAGTGTTACTGTAGACTGTTCCAGTGTGACTGTAGTCTGTTCCAACCTGGGTAGTTACAGGACTGTGTTACTGTAGTCTGTCCCCGTGTTACTGTAGTCTGTCCCCGTGTTACTGTAGTCTGTTACTGTAGACCGTTCCCGTGTTACTGTAGTCTGTTACTGTAGACTGTTCCCGTGTTACTGTAGTCTGTTCCCGTGTGACTGTAGTCTGTTACTGTAGTCTGTTCCAGTGTGACTGTAGTCTGTTCCAACCTGGGTAGTTACAGGACTGTGTTACTGTAGTCTGTCCCCGTGTTACTGTAGACTGTTCCCGTGTTACTGTAGACTGTTCCCGTGTTACTGTAGACTGTTCCCGTGTTACTGTAGACTGTTCCCGTGTTACTGTAGACTGTTCCCGTGTTACTGTAGTCTGTTCCCGTGTTACTGTAGTCTGTTCCCGTGTTACTGTAGACTGTTCCCGTGTTACTGTAGACTGTTCCCGTGTTACTGTAGACTGTTCCCGTGTTACTGTAGTCTGTTACTGTAGACTGTTCCCGTGTTACTGTAGTCTGTTACTGTAGACTGTTCCCGTGTTACTGTAGTCTGTTCCCGTGTTACTGTAGACTGTTCCCGTGTGACTGTAGACTGTTCCCGTGTGACTGTAGACTGTTCCCGTGTTACTGTAGTCTGTTACTGTAGTCTGTTACTGTAGACTGTTCCCGTGTGACTGTAGTCTGTTACTGTAGTCTGTTCCAGTGTGACTGTAGTCTGTTCCAACCTGGGTAGTTACAGGACTCAGTGTTACTGTAGACTGTTCCCGTGTTACTGTAGACTGTTCCCGTGTTACTGTAGACTGTTCCCGTGTTACTGTAGACTGTTCCCGTGTTACTGTAGACTGTTCCCGTGTTACTGTAGACTGTTCCCGTGTTACTGTAGACTGTTCCCGTGTTACTGTAGACTGTTCCCGTGTTACTGTAGACTGTTCCCGTGTTACTGTAGACTGTTCCCGTGTTACTGTAGTCTGTTCCCGTGTTACTGTAGACTGTTCCCGTGTTACTGTAGACTGTTTCCGTGTTACTGTAGACTGTTCCCGTGTTACTGTAGTCTGTTCCCGTGTTACTGTAGTCTGTTCCCGTGTTACTGTAGACTGTTCCCGTGTTACTGTAGACTGTTCCCGTGTTACTGTAGTCTGTTACTGTAGACTGTTCCCGTGTTACTGTAGTCTGTTCCCGTGTTACTGTAGACTGTTCCCGTGTTACTGTAGACTGTTCCCGTGTTACTGTAGACTGTTCCTGTGTTACTGTAGACTGTTCCCGTGTTACTGTAGACTGTTCCCGTGTTACTGTAGACTGTTCCCGTGTTACTGTAGACTGTTCCCGTGTTACTGTAGACTGTTCCCGTGTTACTGTAGTCTGTTCCCGTGTTACTGTAGACTGTTCCCGTGTTACTGTAGTCTGTTACTGTAGACTGTTCCCGTGTTACTGTAGTCTGTTCCCGTGTTACTGTAGACTGTTCCCGTGTTACTGTAGACTGTTACTGTAGACTGTTCCCGTGTTACTGTAGTCTGTTCCCGTGTTACTGTAGTCTGTTCCCGTGTTACTGTAGTCTGTTACTGTAGACTGTTCCCGTGTTACTGTAGTCTGTTGATTGGGTCTTTCAGATGCATCCTGCGTGTGGTAATACAGCACTTTAGACAAGTGTTTCACTAGCAACAAACTCGCTTTGTTCATTATAAAAACATCAATAATAAATTAATTACAATACAGTCTTAACTGAATTATATTTAAAGCATCATTTTTTTTCTTTTTAAGAGCCACTTAACCACAGAGAATTCACTTGTGATTAAAATAATGTTTTATAACTAACTATTAGAGTCATGGGGTGGAGGGGTGGAGGCGGGGGTGGAGGGATGGAGGCGGGGGTGGAGGGATGGAGGCGGGGGTGGAGGGATGGAGGCGGGGGTGGAGGGATGGAGGCGGGGGTGGAGGAATGGAGGCGGGGGTGGAGGGGTGAATGGAGGCGGGGGTGGAGGGGTGAATGGAGGCGGGGGTGGAGGGGTGAATGGAGGCGGGGGTGGAGGGGTGAATGGAGGCGGGGGTGGAGGGGTGAATGGAGGCGGGGGTGGAGGGGTGAATGGAGGCGGGGGTGGAGGGGTGAATGGAGGCGGGGGTGGAGGGGTGAATGGAGGCGGGGGTGAATGGAGGCGGGGGTGAATGGAGGCGGGGGTGAATGGTGGAGGGGTGAATGGAGGCGGGGGTGGAGGGGTGAATGGAGGCGGGGGTGAATGGAGGCGGGGGTGGAGGGGTGAATGGAGGCGGGGGTGAATGGAGGCGGGGGTGGAGGGGTGAATGGAGGCATTTGATTAAGTGGCTCTTAAAGAAAAAAAAAATGAGATACTTTAAATTTAGACACAGCAGACAGACAGCAGACAGACAGCAGACAGACAGCAGACAGACAGCAGACAGACAGCAGACAGACAGCAGACAGACAGCAGACAGACAGACAGACAGCAGACAGACAGACAGACAGACAGACAGACAGCAGACAGCAGACAGACAGACAGCAGACAGCAGACAGCAGACAGCAGACAGCAGACAGGCAGACAGGCAGGCAGGCAGGCAGGCAGGCAGGCAGACACAGACAGCAGACAGACAGACAGACAGCAGGCAGACAGACAGACAGCAGGCAGACAGGCAGACAGCAGGCAGACAGGCAGACAGCAGGCAGACAGGCAGACAGCAGACAGACAGGCAGACAGCAGACAGACAGGCAGACAGCAGACAGACAGACAGCAGGCAGACAGACAGCAGGCAGACAGCAGGCAGACAGCAGACAGACAGACAGCAGACAGACAGCAGGTAGACCAGACAGCAGGCAGACCAGACAGCAGACAGACAGCAGGCAGACCAGACAGACAGACAGACAGCAGATTTTAAACATCATTATCTGCAGTTGCCTCTTCTCCGCATACTTGTATGTTATCCAATCTAGTCATTCTGATGGTTAGAATCTGGTGTGTGTGCTGGCGAGCCCTGTGCTGTGGTGACAGAGACTCAAGTAGACAGCTCATGGTTCTATATTTAGTTCTGTCTGTACTGACCCTGTCTGTGTGTCTCTCCATCTCTCTCCATCTATCTCGCTCTCGCTCTTTCCCTCCCCCCTCTATCTTCTCTCCCCTCTCTCTCTCCTCCAGAGGTTATGCGGTGGCCAGCAGTAGTGATGACAGGATGAATGAACCTCCAACATCCCTGGGTCTCGTCCCTCATCAGGTCAGTCACATGGAATCATAACACTCATCCCTCCCTCCCTCCCTCCCTCCATCCCTGCCTCTATTCATCCCCCTCGCTCCCTCTCTCTCTCTCTATTCATCCCCCTCGCTCTCTCTATTCATCCCCCTCCCTCGCTCTCTCTATTCATCCCCCTCCCTCGCTCTCTCTATTCATCCACCCTCCCTCGCTCTCTCTATTCATCCCCCCTCCCTCGCTCTCTCTATTCATCCCCCCGCCCTCGCTCTCTTTATTCATCCACCCTCCCTCGCTCTCTCTATTCATCCCCCCTCCCTCGCTCTCTCTATTCATCCCCCCTCCCTCGCTCTCTCTATTCATCCCCCCTCCCTCGCTCTCTCTATTCATCCCCCCTCCCTCGCTCTCTCTATTCATCCCCCCTCCCTCGCTCTCTCTATTCATCCCCCCTCCCTCGCTCTCTCTATTCATCCCCCCTCCCTCGCTCTCTCTATTCATCCCCCTCCCTCGCTCTCTCTATTCATCCACCCTCCCTCGCTCTCTCTATTCATCCTCGCTCTCTCTATTCATCCCCCCTCCCTCGCTCTCTTTATTCATCCACCCTCCCTCGCTCTCTCTATTCATCCCCCCTCCCTCGCTCTCTCTATTCATCCCCCCTCCCTCGCTCTCTCTATTCATCCCCCCTCCCTCGCTCTCTTTATTCATCCACCCTCCCTCGCTCTCTCTATTCATCCCCCCTCCCTCGCTCTCTCTATTCATCCCCCCTCCCTCGCTCTCTCTATTCATCCCCCCTCCCTCGCTCTCTCTATTCATCCCCCCTCCCTCGCTCTCTCTATTCATCCCCCCTCCCTCGCTCTCTCTATTCATCCCCCCTCCCTCGCTCTCTCTATTCATCCCCCCTCCCTCGCTCTCTCTATTCATCCCCCCTCCCTCGCTCTCTCTATTCATCCCCCCTCCCTCGCTCTCTCTATTCATCCACCCTCCCTCGCTCTCTCTATTCATCCCCCCTCCCTCGCTCTCTCTATTCATCCCCCCTCCCTCGCTCTCTCTATTCATCCCCCCTCCCTCTCTCTCTCTATTCATCCCCCTCGCTCTCTCTATTCATCCCCCTCCCTCGCTCTCTCTATTCATCCCCCTCCCTCGCTCTCTCTATTCATCCCCCTCCCTCGCTCTCTCTATTCATCCACCCTCCCTCGCTCTCTCTATTCATCCCCCCTCCCTCGCTCTCTCTATTCATCCCCCCTCCCTCGCTCTCTTTATTCATCCACCCTCCCTCGCTCTCTCTATTCATCCCCCCTCCCTCGCTCTCTCTATTCATCCCCCCTCCCTCGCTCTCTCTATTCATCCCCCCTCCCTCGCTCTCTTTATTCATCCACCCTCCCTCGCTCTCTCTATTCATCCCCCCTCCCTCGCTCTCTCTATTCATCCCCCCTCCCTCGCTCTCTCTATTCATCCCCCCTCCCTCGCTCTCTCTATTCATCCCCCCTCCCTCGCTCTCTCTATTCATCCCCCCTCCCTCGCTCTCTCTATTCATCCCCCCTCCCTCGCTCTCTCTATTCATCCCCCCTCCCTCGCTCTCTCTATTCATCCCCCCTCCCTCGCTCTCTCTATTCATCCACCCTCCCTCGCTCTCTCTATTCATCCCCCCTCCCTCGCTCTCTCTATTCATCCCCCCTCCCTCGCTCTCTTTATTCATCCACCCTCCCTCGCTCTCTCTATTCATCCCCCCTCCCTCGTTCTCTCTATTCATCCCCCCTCCCTCGCTCTCTTTATTCATCCCCCCTCCCTCGCTCTCTCTATTCATCCCCCCTCCCTCGCTCTCTCTATTCATCCCCCCTCCCTCGCTCTCTCTATTCATCCCCCCTCCCTCTCTCTCTCTATTCATCCCCCTCGCTCTCTCTATTCATCCCCCTCCCTCGCTCTCTCTATTCATCCCCCTCCCTCGCTCTCTCTATTCATCCCCCTCCCTCGCTCTCTCTATTCATCCCCCCTCCCTCGCTCTCTCTATTCATCCCCCCTCCCTCGCTCTCTCTATTCATCCCCCTCCCTCGCTCTCTCTATTCATCCCCCTCCCTCGCTCTCTCTATTCATCCCCCCTCCCTCGCTCTCTCTATTCATCCCCCCTCCCTCGCTCTCTCTATTCATCCCCCCTCCCTCGCTCTCTCTATTCATCCCCCCTCCCTCGCTCTCTCTATTCATCCCCCCTCCCTCGCTCTCTCTATTCATCCCCCTCCCTCGCTCTCTCTATTCATCCCCCCTCCCTCGCTCTCTCTATTCATCCCCCCTCCCTCGCTCTCTCTATTCATCCCCCCTCCCTCGCTCTCTCTATTCATCCCCCCTCCCTCGCTCTCTCTATTCATCCCCCCTCCCTCGCTCTCTCTATTCATCCCCCCTCCCTCGCTCTCTCTATTCATCCCCCCTCCCTCGCTCTCTCTATTCATCCCCCCTCCCTCGCTCTCTCTATTCATCCCCCCTCCCTCGCTCTCTCTATTCATCCCCCCTCCCTCGCTCTCTCTATTCATCCCCCCTCCCTCGCTCTCTCTATTCATCCCCCCTCCCTCGCTCTCTCTATTCATCCCCCCTCCCTCGCTCTCTCTATTCATCCCCCCTCCCTCGCTCTCTCTATTCATCCCCCCTCCCTCGCTCTCTCTATTCATCCCCCCTCCCTCGCTCTCTCTATTCATCCCCCCTCCCTCGCTCTCTCTATTCATCCCCCCTCCCTCGCTCTCTCTATTCATCCCCCCTCCCTCGCTCTCTCTATTCATCCCCCTCCCTCGCTCTCTCTATTCATCCCCCTCCCTCGCTCTCTCTATTCATCCCCCTCCCTCGCTCTCTCTATTCATCCCCCTCCCTCGCTCTCTCTATTCATCCCCCTCCCTCGCTCTCTCTATTCATCCCCCTCCCTCGCTCTCTCTATTCATCCCCCCTCCCTCGCTCTCTCTATTCATCCCCCCCTCCCTCCTTCCTTTCCTCCCTCTTTCCCTCCTTTCCTTAATTCCCTATTCACCCCATTCCTCTCCTCCATGGATGAGATTGCTTCTGGAGGAAATTGTAGCAATGTGCCAGGGTGATTCAAGTGTTCCTGTAATGTGTGTGTGTGTGTGTTATAGGAAATGACTGATTCATGTAAAGCTTTAGAAATTGGATTCTATGCCTCTTTACCATTTTGCCTAATTACAGAAGCTAGGCGCGGGAGAAGCTAGGCGCGGGAGAAGCTAGGCGCGGGAGAAGCTAGGCGCGGGAGAAGCTAGGCGCGGGAGAAGCTAGGCGCGGGAGAAGCTAGGCGCGGGAGAAGCTAGGCGCGGGAGAAGCTAGGCGCGGGAGAAGCTAGGCGCGGGAGAAGCTAGGCGCGGGAGAAGCTAGGCGCGGGAGAAGCTAGGCGCGGGAGAAGCTAGGCGAGCACATGGAATACTGCACTGCTCAACATCCAGGAGAGGGAGGGAAAGATAAGGTGCACATTGGGCATATCTGGGTCCTTATCCACAAAGTGTCAGTGTAAGCCTGCTGGTCTAGGATCTGGCCATATAATATGATCCTAGACCACTTAGCTGCTCTGAGACACGTTGTGGATAGGCCCTAACCCTGTTCCCTATATAGTGAGCTCATGGATAGGCCCTAACCCTGTTCCCTATATAGTGAGCTCATGGATAGGCCCTAACCCTGTTCCCTATATAGTGAGCTCATGGATAGGCCCTAACCCTGTTCCCTATATAGTGAGCTCATGGATGGGCCCTAACCCTGTTCCCTATATAGTGAGCTCATGGATAGGCCCTAACCCTGTTCCCTATATAGTGAGCTCATTGATAGGCCCTAACCCTGTTCCCTATATAGTGAGCTCATAGATAGGCCCTAACCCTGTTCCCTATATAGTGAGCTCATGGATGGGCCCTAACCCTGTTCCCTATATAGTGAGCTCATGGATGGGCCCTAACCCTGTTCCCTATATAGTGAGCTCATGGATGGGCCCTAACCCTGTTCCCTATATAGTGAGCTCATGGATGTGGCTCTGACCAGAAGTAGTTCACTACAGGACACCATGCATTTCTGCCTTCTAGTCTGGCTGCTAGTCTGGCTGCTAGTCTGGCTGCTAGTCTGGCTGCTAGTCTGGCTGCTAGTCTGGCTCCTAGTCTGGCTCCTAGTCTGGCTCCTAGTCTGGCTCCTAGTCTGGCTCCTAGTCTGGCTCCTAGTCTGGCTCCTAGTCTGGCTGCTAGTCTGGCTGCTAGTCTGGCTGCTAGTCTGGCTGCTAGTCTGGCTGCTAGTCTGGCTGCTAGTCTGGCTGCTAGTCCGGCTGCTAGTCCGGCTGCTAGTCTGGCTGCTAGTCCGGCTGCTAGTCCGGCTGCTAGTCCGGCTCCTAATCCGGCTCCTAATCCGGCTGCTAGTCTGCCTCCTAATCTGGCTGCTAGTCTGGCTCCTAGTCTGGCTCCTAGTCTGGTTGCTAGTCTGGCTCCTAATCTGGTTGCTAGTCTGGCTCCTAATCTGGTTGCTAGTCTGGCTCCTAATCTGGTTGCTAGTCTGGCTCCTAGTCTGGCTCCTAGTCTGGTTGCTAGTCCGGCTGCTAGTCTGGCTCCTAATCTGGCTCCTAATCTGGCTGCTAGTCTGGTTGCTAGTCTGGCTCCTAATCTGGTTGCTAGTCTGGCTCCTAATCTGGCTCCTAATCTGGCTGCTAGTCCGGCTCCTAATCTGGTTGCTAGTCCGGCTGCTAGTCTGGCTCCTAGTCTGGCTGCTAGTCTGGCTCCTAATCTGGCTCCTAGTCTGGCTCCTAGTCTGGCTCCTAATCTGGCTGCTAGTCTGGCTCCTAGTCTGGTTGCTAGTCTGGCTCCTAATCTGGTTGCTAGTCTGGCTCCTAATCTGGTTGCTAGTCTGGCTCCTAATCTGGTTGCTAGTCCGGCTGCTAGTCTGGCTCCTAGTCTGGTTGCTAGTCTGGCTCCTAATCTGGTTGCTAGTCTGGCTCCTAATCTGGCTGCTAGTCTGCCTCTAGTCTGGTTGCTAGTCTGGCTCCTAGTCTGGTTGCTAGTCTGGCTCCTAATCTGGTTGCTAGTCTGGCTCCTAGTCCGGCTGCTAGTCTGGCTCCTAGTCTGGTTGCTAGTCTGGCTCCTAATCTGGTTGCTAGTCTGGCTCCTAATCTGCCTCTAGTCTGGCTCCTAATCTGGTTGCTAGTCTGGCTCCTAATCTGCCTCTAGTCTGGCTCTGTTAACAGGAAACTAGGCTGTGATGATTTGTTGCTGCCCCTCTCAGACCTCGTCAGACAGCCTGTGCCAGACAGACTAATTTGTCCCTCTAAGAGGCGGAGAAGAGAGGAGAGAATGATACACTGCTCCTCTTAGACATTCTGCGACTGAGAAACTAATTTGTCTCCCTAATGCCGAGCCATAGACTGAATAAATGCCTTCTTACACTCCCTGTCATAAGTAGCATCACTGCATCACATAGTTGTCACTTTAAATGAGGGACTTAGGACTGGTCTCTTCTGTCTGCAGGACAGACAAACTGGTCTCTTCTGTCTGCAGGACAGACAAACTGGTCTCTTCTGTCTGCAGGGCAGACAAACTGGTCTCTTCTGTCTGCAGGACAGACGGACTGGCCTCTTCTGTCCCCAGGGCAGACGGACTGGCCTCTTCTGTCCCCAGGGCAGACGGACTGGCCTCTTCTGTCCCCAGGGCAGACGGACTGGCCTCTTCTGTCCGCAGGGCAGACGGACAAACGGGTCTCTTCTGTCCGCAGGGCAGACGGACAAACGGGTCTCTTCTGTCCGCAGGGCAGACGGACAAACGGGTCTCTTCTGTCCGCAGGGCAGACGGACAAACGGGTCTCTTCTGTCCGCAGGGCAGACGGACAAACGGGTCTCTTCTGTCCGCAGGGCAGACGGACAAACGGGTCTCTTCTGTCCGCAGGGCAGACGGACAAACGGGTCTCTTCTGTCCGCAGGGCAGACGGACAAACGGGTCTCTTCTGTCCGCAGGAAGTAGATCAGAAGTAGACATGCTCAGGTTGTTCATGTTAATGCCTCAGTGATAACAGGCTGAGTTGGACTTCCTCCTAGGACACACCGCCTCAGTGATAACAGGCTGAGTTGGACTTCCTCCTAGGACACACTGCCTCAGTGATAACAGGCTGAGCTGCACACAGTGGACTTCCTCCTAGGACACACCGCCTCAGTGATAACAGGCTGAGTTGGACTTCCTCCTAGGACACACTGCCTCAGTGATAACAGGGTGAGTTGCACACAGTGGACTTCCTCCTAGGACACACTGCCTCAGTGATAACAGGGTGAGCTGCACACAGTGGACTTCCTCCTAGGACACACTGCCTCAGTGATAACAGTGGACTTCCTACTAGGACACACTGCCTCAGTGATAACAGGGTGAGCTGCACACAGTGGACTTCCTCCTAGGACACACCGCCTCAGTGATAACAGTAGACTTCCTCCTAGGACACACTGCCTCAGTGATAACAGTGGACTTCCTCCTAGGACACACTGCCTCAGTGATAACAGTAGACTTCCTCCTAGGACACACCGCCTCAGTGATAACAGGCTGAGCTGCACACAGTGGACTTCCTCCTAGGACACACCGCCTCAGTGATAACAGGCTGAGTTGCACACAGTGGACTTCCTCCTAGGGCACACTGCCTCAGTGATAACAGGCTGAGTTGCACACAGTGGACTTCCTCCTAGGACACACCGCCTCAGTGATAACAGGCTGAGCTGCACACAGTGGACTTCCTCCTAGGACACACCGCCTCAGTGATAACAGGCTGAGTTGCACACAGTGGACTTCCTCCTAGGACACACCGCCTCAGTGATAACAGGGTGAGTTGCACACAGTGGACTTCCTCCTAGGACACACTGCCTCAGTGATAACAGGGTGAGTTGCACACAGTGGACTTCCTCCTAGGACACACTGCCTCAGTGATAACAGGGTGAGTTGCACACAGTGGACTTCCTCCTAGGACACACTGCCTCAGTGATAACAGTGGACTTCCTCCTAGGACACACCGCCTCAGTGATAACAGGCTGAGCTGCACACAGTGGACTTCCTCCTAGGACACACTGCCTCAGTGATAACAGGGTGAGCTGCACACAGTGGACTTCCTCCTAGGACACACTGCCTCAGTGATAACAGGCTGAGCTGCACACAGTGGACTTCCTCCTAGGGCACACCACCTCAGTGATAACAGGGTGAGCTGCACACAGTGGACTTCCTCCTAGGACACACTGCCTCAGTGATAACAGGGTGAGTTGCACACAGTGGACTTCCTCCTAGGACACACCGCCTCAGTGATAACAGGGTGAGTTGCACACAGTGGACTTCCTCCTAGGACACACTGCCTCAGTGATAACAGGGTGAGCTGCACACAGTGGACTTCCTCCTAGGACACACCACCTCAGTGATAACAGGCTGAGTTGCACACAGTGGACTTCCTCCTAGGACACACCGCCTCAGTGATAACAGGCTGAGCTGCACACAGTGGACTTCCTCCTAGAACACACCGCCTCAGTGATAACAGGCTGAGCTGCACACAGTGGACTTCCTCCTAGGACACACCGCCTCAGTGATAACAGGCTGAGCTGCACACAGTGGACTTCCTCCTAGGACACACCGCCTCAGTGATAACAGGCTGAGCTGCACACAGTGGACTTCCTCCTAGGACACACCGCCTCAGTGATAACAGGCTGAGTTGCACACAGTGGACTTCCTCCTAGGACACACCGCCTCAGTGATAACAGGGGACTTCCTCCTAGGACACACCGCCTCAGTGATAACAGGCTGAGTTGCACACAGTGGACTTCCTCCTAGGACACACTGCCTCAGTGATAACAGTGGACTTCCTCCTAGGACACACCACCTCAGTGATAACAGGCTGAGCTGCACACAGTGGACTTCCTCCTAGGACACACCGCCTCAGTGATAACAGGCTGAGTTGCACACAGTGGACTTCCTCCTAGGGCACACCGCCTCAGTGATAACAGGCTGAGTTGCACACAGTGGACTTCCTCCTAGGGCACACTGCCTCAGTGATAACAGGGTGAGCTGCACACAGTGGACTTCCTACTAGGACACACCGCCTCAGTGATAACAGGGTGAGCTGCACACAGTGGACTTCCTACTAAGACACACCGCCTCAGTGATAACAGTATAACTATGGTTCATAGGCATATGCTGACTAGGTATAGTTTTAGGGTTATATTAAGGCTTAGGGAACATAGGATTTTGTATGGGAATCAATTCTTTGGTCCCCACCAGGATAGTAATACAAAGTGTGTGTGTGTGTGTGTGTGTGTGTGTGTGTGTGTGTGTGTGTGTGTGTGTGTGTGTGTGTGTGTGTGTGTGTGTGTGTGTGTTGACTGTGATGGTTGTGAGCTGCAGAGGAAGAGAGTTTAGGACACAGTGCCCTCCAGTGGTTGTCTAGAGAACTACATGTCTCCACAACTCTCCTGGCTCCAGTCCACAAAATGAATTTACACCAAACGATCAACACCACCGTGCCACTGCTGTTGTGCTGTTGTGTTGTTGTGCTGTTGTGCTGTTGTGCTGTTGTGCTGTTGTGCTGTTGTGCTGTTGTGTTGTTGTGCTGTTGTGTTGTTGTGCTGTTGTGGTAAATGTCACATACAGAGCCTTCACAAAGTATTCACACCCCTTGACTTATTCCACATGTTGTTGTGTTACAGCCTGAACGTTTTTATTTCTCACCCATTTACCCCAATAGTGAAAACATTTTTATTTAAATGTTGGCAAAAAATATCTATTTTGCAAACGTATTCACACCCCTTAGTTAATACTTTGTAAAAGCCCTTTGGAAGCGATTACAGCTGTGAGTCTTTCTGGGTAATTCTCTAAGAGCTTTCCACATCTGGATGGTACAACATTTGGCCAATTTATTATTTTCTAAATTCGTCAAGCTCTGTCAAATTGGTTGTTGATCATTGCTAGACAACCATTTTTATGTCTTGTCATAGATTTTCGAGTAGATTTAAGTCAAAACTGTAACTCTGCTTCTCAGGAACATTCATCGACTTTTTGGTAAGCAACTCCAGTGTAGATTTGACGTTGTGTTTTAGGTTCTTGTCCCGCTGAAAGGTGACTTCGTCTCCCCGTGTCTGGTGGAAAGCAGACCAGGTTTTCCTCTAAGGGGGAAAAAAAAAGTCCTTAACGATTACAAGCATACCCATAACATGACGCAGCCACCATTATTCTTGAATACATGGAGAGTGGTGCTCCGTAATGTGTTGTCCTGTTTGGGGCAAATCCAATACAAAAAGTCAATTGCTTTGCCACAGTTTTACTTTAGTACCTTATTGTAAACAGGATGCATGTTTTGAAGTATCTTTATTTTGTAGAGGCTTCCTTCTTTTCACTCTGTCAATTAGGTTAGTATTGTGGAGTAACTACAATGTTGTTGATCCATCCTCAGCTGTCTCCCATCACAGCCATTAAACTCTGTAACTGTTTTAAAATAACCATGATGGAGAATACTTACTACATTACTAGGAAGGGTCCATGATGGACACTAGTTACTACATTACTAGGAAGGGTCCATGATGGACACTAGTTACTACATTACTAAGAAGGGTCCATGATAGACAATAGTTACTACATTACTAGGAATGGTCCATGATGGACAATACTTACTACATTACTAGGAAGGGTCCATGATGGACACTAGTTACTACATTACTAGGAAGGGTCCATGATGGACAATACTTACTACATTACTAGGAAGGGTCCATGATGGACACTAGTTACTACATTACTAGGAAGGGTCCATGATGGACAATACTTACTACATTACTAGGAAGGGTCCATGATGGACACTAGTTACTACATTACTAAGAAGGGTCCATGATGGACAATACTTACTACATTACTAGGAAGGGTCCATGATGGACACTAGTTACTACATTACTAAGAAGGGTCCATGATGGACACTAGTTACTACATTACTAGGAAGGGTCCATGATGGACACTAGTTACTACATTACTAAGAAGGGTCCATGATAGACAATAGTTACTACATTACTAGGAAGGGTCCATGATGGACACTAGTTACTACATTACTAGGAAGGGTCCATGATGGACACTAGTTACTACATTACTAGGAAGGGTCCATGATGGACACTAGTTACTACATTACTAGGAAGGGTCCATGATGGACACTAGTTACTACATTACTAGGAAGGGTCCATGATGGATACTAGTTACTACATTACTAGGAAGGGTCCATGATGGACACTAGTTACTACATTACTAGGAAGGGTCCATGATGGACACTAGTTACTACATTACTAGGAAGGGTCCATGATGGACACTTGTTACTACATTACTAGGAAGGGTCCATGATGGACACTAGTTATTACATTACTAGGAAGGGTCCATGATGGACAATACTTATTACATTACTAGGAAGGGTCCATGATGGACACTAGTTACTACATTACTAGGAAGGGTCCATGATGGACACTAGTTACTACATTACTAGGAAGGGTCCATGATGGACAATACTTACTACATTACTTAGGAAGTGTCCATGATGGACACTAGTTACTACATTACTAAGAAGGGTCCATGATGGACACTAGTTACTACATTACTAAGAAGGGTCCATGATGGACAATACTTACTACATTACTAGGAAGGGTCCATGATGGACACTAGTTACTACATTACTAGGAAGGGTCCATGATGGACACTAGTTACTACATTACTAAGAAGGGTCCATGATGGACAATACTTACTACATTACTAGGAAGGGTCCATGATGGACACTAGTTACTACATTACTAGGAAGGGTCCATGATGGACACTAGTTACTACATTACTAAGAAGGGTCCATGATGGACACTAGTTACTACATTACTAAGAAGGGTCCATGATGGACACTAGTTACTACATTACTAAGAAGGGTCCATGAATGACACTAGTTACTACATTACTAGGAAGGGTCCATGATGGACACTAGTTACTACATTACTAAGAAGGGTCCATGAATGACACTAGTTACTACATTACTAGGAAGGGTCCATGATGGACACTAGTTACTACATTACTAGGAAGGGTCCATGATGGACACTAGTTACTACATTACTAGGAAGGGTCCATGATGGACACTAGTTACTACATTACTAGGAAGGGTCCATGATGGACACTAGTTACTACATTACTAGGAAGGGTCCATGATGGACACTAGTTACTACATTACTAAGAAGGGTCCATGATGGACACTAGTTACTACATTACTAGGAAGGGTCCATGATGGACACTAGTTACTACATTACTAAGAAGGGTCCATGATGGACACTAGTTACTACATTACTAGGAAGGGTCCATGATGGACACTAGTTACTACATTACTAAGAAGGGT